>NW_027069798.1:708865-796802 GCF_002906115.3 Quercus suber | reverse complement strand
GTTTGAATTAGATTGTTGCTTAGCTGGAAACCATTAAGTGTTGTTGTTTTGTGCAATGAAGTGTCATCAATGGTGGTGTCTTGCCTTTTCAAACTTAAAGTACAAATATTTATTGAATTGTAGACTTGTAGTATGTTAAGTCCAAAAAAGTGAAAAAAAGTTAAAAAACTACTTTACTTTAGAGATGAAGACAACAGAACATAGATAGAGTGAGAAACTCATACCAAACCAAAGATTGCAACGGAGGCGGAGCTGTGGAGGTGGCGTAAATGTCGAGTGGGGCTAATTTGTTGGTGGCTGTCATGGCCACTTGCTTGGTTGCAGCTGGTAAAAGCAATTTTTTTTTTTTTTTTTTATACAAATGGCAGTGAGCCTCCTGAAGTGTGGATCTTTGAGGTTAGGAAGTTTGGGTTTTGTTTTGTGTATTTATTCAGATTTTGGAGTCCTAATTTACAAGGATTTGAGGTTTTTTTTTTTCAAAATTGTTTATGGGCCAAAGAATGGGCTGGGTTTTTTTTTTCTTCTTTTTTTTTTTTTTTTTTTTGGTTTGAAAGTAGAACAAATAATTTTTTTATTTATTTGATAATGTTCCTAATTTTGATTAAAGGTGTTCCTATTTTTTTTAAAGGGTAAACAAATAAACAAAATTAATTATTATATATATATATATTTTAGTTCAGGGTGTTCTTGGGAACACCCTGAGTTCAACGTGGCGTCACCACTGAGTGGGAATAAAGTCACAACCATTATAATATACAAAAGAATGAGCCAAGCTTATTCTAAAATGTACATCATCTAATATCTCCATTATAAAGTTTAGCCTCCATCAGTAGTTAGTTTAACTACTGTTAGCTACCAAAAAGCTATCTTAAAAGATTGTTGTTTACTCTAAAAAATTTATAAAATAATGAAATGAGATAGAGCCTAGTAAGTAGCATAATTAATGGGGGTGGGAGAAATGCAAGTTTTATTTTCAATAATAATAAAAAGCTATGACAAGAATGATTTAATAATGAAACGTAAAGTTTCTCAAAGTAAATATCTTGAAACTATATACTAGAATCTATGAGCACCAATAATATAATTTCCAAAACCATAAAATCTAACATAAGGTAATTTATCACAAATATACCACACTACCACATAGACCGGTCAGGGGATCCACCTATTCACAACTGGCATGATATTGTCCTTTTTGGTATGCAGACTCTTGGCCCCATGGACAGTAACTTCACCCATACCCTCAAGGTTTTTCTCTCCCCCAGTGGGCAACAGAGAGAGCATGTCAAATAGGACCTCTATTGCATGTGGTCTTTTGGCCCCATGGACAGCAGCCTCACCTATACACAATCAAGGAATCTCTTCCCCCCATGGGCAGTAGGGAAGAACGCGTCATCCAAAGTGAAAGAGCACTGACCTAGATTTGATTCCAAGTCACAAAGACTAACTGGCATGTTAATGTCAAGTTTACCTCAATAATAACACGAACCAACTAAAGCTAAAGGTGCTTATCAAAAATCGTTTCTTGTATTCCTCTTTATTTCCATGTACAAAAGCCATAATATACAAAATTCGTAAAACTTTGAAACTTCATTTCATTTTGAACTTTGCAAGACTACAACTTGGCTATAACTTAAGATATTTGTGTAAATATTACATAGCTAAACGTTTAGCAAAATTCTTATTTACAAGCCTAAACCCAAAGACATACAACTGGGGTTCAAAACAAACTAAGGTTCTGAAATACATCTGTGCTAAAAAGTATCAAGTACATCTTGATTCCTCCTATACAATAAAAGAACTAAACTACTATACAACAAAAAAAACTATACATTCTAACAAATGAGAATCACATATTCCTTGCCACCTTTAATACTCTCGCTACTTCCAGGAAAGAACTTGTGCACTGAAATATAATAAGGTGAGCTGCGAAGCCCAGTAAGAATGCATGTAAATTAAATATTTTATGGATACGCTAGCTTTGATAAATAGTCTTTATACTATTCTTAAAATAACTTAAGAACTTTCAAATGAAAATACATCATTTTCCTTTCATATAATAATAAAAGGACAAAATAAGGCACTTAAATATAATTCAGTAACCTTATCTTTAAATAGACTATAAAATACTTTATCATAAACTTTCCATCAGACTTATAACACATTCAACATACCTTTCTTATCATCATACTTTTCTTATAAATTCCAAATAGCTTAATAGCTCATTCATAATACATATTAGTCAGTCCAATTGTAAGTCTGTGACAACTCTGGAAGGCTTCCAGCACATAGTGCCAGGCATCCAGCATTCCCTATAATGCTAGGAAATCCTAGAATCATATTAGAGAGTAGCACACCCCTTTCGGTGTATTCATATCATCAACCATGTGGGTTGGTTGGCATCCTCCACAAGTTGGTCATTCCCAACGAGGGCGGGTACAGCAGAGTCCTCACTACTTATAATGGACAATCAAAATTTCCATGGAAATGCTAGTACTATAACCCCTACTAGTTGAGTTCAAATCATAACAATGGAATAATCTGAAAACTATATTTTTCTGATCACTATGCTTTTACATAAATATTTCATAATAGTAGCATATCCACTTCATTCTTAAATATTATGTTCGTGATATAAGTAATAGCATCAATATGTTGAAATTATCATATATATAAGATTCAATAATTCACGAACATATATCTTTACTTAAATCATGCTTATATGTAACAGATCTAATTAATACTTATCAAATGCACATGTCACATATCCTTTACTTGAAAACAGAAGATGCGAGAGATTTGTATAAGAGGAGCTCAAGTGTCCATATGCTCATTCTCGTCACCTAAATGAAAGACCAAAACTTATTACTAACAAATTCTTCTTAAGTATTTAAACTTATACATGAATCACAATCTAACTTTCAAACTCAAAAAAATTTTAATTCCCATCTCAAAAGGTTCCCTAAATACAAAATACATTCATCAAATACATTATGTACCAAACCATAGAGAAACCAAGGCATACAAAATTTATCTATGATCCAGACATACCATAAGATGAGCATACTAATTTATAGCTCAAAACATTTGTTAGGTTCTAAGGTCTTAGGAGTTTTTGTATTTAGAACTCTAATTTGTAATGTTGGCAAACTATGATCAAAACAGTGTATTTAGTCTTGTTTAGAATTGCTCAAAGTTGGTTTAATATTGTAAAGTTGGAATCGAGTGGCTGCAGAAGTACTTGGGACTTTCGGCCTGGCTCGATCGATCGAAGAATAGACTCGATCGATCGAAAATCGCACAGGTTGAATATTCTGCAGAATTTCCAACTCAGCCCTACTTCATTAAACGTTTAGGGTTTTATGTTTTTACCCTAGGTATATAAATAAAACCCTAGCCACGTTTTAGAAGGTTGTCCATATTGTATTGTTGCTCATACATTGCTGTTTTGTGTGAATCTCTTGTGAGATCTTTGAGGAGCTTTCCTTTACACAAAACTTAGGGTTTTCATGGTGGAGATTATTTCAACATCTTGAAGATCATTACTGTTGCAACCATTGGAACTTAAAAGAAAAGCAAGCGGGGAGCTTGTAGCTGATTGAGGAATTCAAGAAAGAAGTAGTCCGTGGATTCGGAGCCTGCGCGTGGTCGTGTCAGGAAGTTCTACTGGTGGGTAGCATTAGGAAGTCGAGCGGGGAGCTTGTAGTCCTTTTGTACGAACTTCAATTCTTTCATAGTGAATTCAGGTTAGCCTTGAGGATCGGTGGGTCAAATCCTCCCCAGGTTTTTACCGTGTGGTTTCCTGGGTGATCATATCTTGTGTTATTTATTTTCCGCTGCTTTATATCTTGATATGATTGTTTGGATTGTTTTAACCTAGAATTGCTTAATTTGACTAAGTAACAACTTGGCTAATTAATCTAGGCTACGCAATCTGTGTGTTTAAGGGGTCTAAATTTCCAACAAGTGGTATCAGAGCGTGTAAGCTCTTTTTGCTTGAGATTTCTATCTCTGAGCTGATCCTTGACCCCAGTTGTCATGGAGCATGGACACTCTTTGTTTGTTCCTCCTCATTTTGATGGGAACAACTATGCTTATTGGAAAGTAAGGATGAAAGCATTCCTGAAATCCATTGATGAAAGGGTTTGGAATTCCGTTGAATACGGATGGGTGAAGCCCGCTACTCCTGTGAGTGAGTGGCAAACTTCTGAAAAAGAAGCAGCAAGCTTCAATAGCAAAGCTATGAATGCTATCTTTAATGCTGTTTCTATGGAGGAATTTAAGAGAATCTCTAATGTTGAGGTTGCTCATACTGCTTGGAAAATCCTCCAAACTGTGCATGAAGGCACAAAGGCAGTTAAGATAAACAAACTGCAGCAATTAACTTCTAGGTTTGAAAACATTAGGATGTCTGATGATGAATCCTTTGATGAATTTTATGCCAAACTGAATGATATTGTTAATTCTGCTTTTAATTTGGGTGAAATCTATGATCAACCTAAGATTGTTAGGAAGATTCTTAGATCTTTAACTGAAGACTTTAGACCCAAAGTGACTGCCATAACTGAAAGCAAGGATGTGGACTCCATCCCTGTTGATGAGCTTGTAGGATCTCTTCAATCCTATGAGTCTGACCTACCTAAAGTAAACAAATCCAAATCAATGGCTCTTAAGTCAGTTGATGATGTTGATGGTGGTGGATTTGATGATGAGCTCTCTGCTACAGAGATTGCCTATCTTGCCAAAAACTTTAAGAACTTTCTTAGGAATACAAATAGAAAGGCAAGAGGTACTTACACTGCTGAACCTAGAAATTTTAGGAAGAATGATCCCACTAAGGTTAACAATTTTGAAAAACCTAGAGAAAATTCTGGTCAATCTTCTAATAACTCTTTGGGTCCTCAGTGTTTTGGCTGTCAAGGGTATGGTCATGTGAAGTCTGAATGTCCTACATTCTTAAGGACTAAGGGTAAAGCTATGGCTGTAACCCTTAGTGATAATGAGGTTTCTGATGATGAGTCCGGTGGTGACGAGGATGGAAACTTCATTGCTTTCACGGCTACTGCTATAGTCAATGAAGGCATATCTGCTGAAGAGAACCCTTCTGATGGGGAACTCTCTGAAGATGCAGATCTTCAAGAGGCCTATAACAAACTTTGCAAAATTGCTGCAAAGGATGCTATGAAAGTTGATCTTGGCCTAAAGAAAATTGATTCTCTTGAGCTTGAAAAGAGAAATTTGCTTGTTAAACTGTTTGATGCAAATGAACTTTTGAATAATGTTAAATCTGAGAATATGCTTTTGCTTGATAAAGTTAGAACTTTGGAACATGATTTATCTGTTGCTAGATCTGCTAGTTCTAAACTTGATCACATGCTGAATGTTCAAAAGTATCCTTCTGATAAAACTGGGTTAGGATATGTTGAAAGCATCTTTGATACTGGACCACATTCCACTACTTTTGTTCCTTCTTCTTCTTCTGGACCTTCTGTGAGTGAGGTTGTGAGTGATACTGTCAAACCACCTGTGAGTGAGGTAGTTAAACCTGTAGAAGTTTCACCACCTAAGAAGACTAGGGTAGACTTAAGAGAATCTAAACCTAAGGAGCCTACCAAATCTAAGGACAAGATGCATGGTAAACCTGCTTGGGTTTGTCATTATTGTGGTAAGTCTGGACATATTCGTCCTAACTGTTACAAGCTTCAAGCTGATAAGAGAGCAAATAAACCAAAAGTGCCTGTGCCTCAAGCACAAGATCCTATGGCATTAATTGGTGAATTGGTAAAGGTGTTAAACCTTTATTCCAATCATGGAGTTGGGAATCACTCAAATGTGAATAAGAACTCCAATGCTCATGGTGCATCTAAAAAGTTTTGGATGCAAAAGACTCGAAATAATTGAGTCTTTCTGACATGGTCCTTGTGCTTCATTGCTCTATTCTTTTGTGACCATTGTTCTTTGTTTTTTTTTTTTTTTTTGTTCTAGGACTTGCATTGCATTACATTCATGCATTTCATTCTAGGATTTATTTGTTTTCCTTTAAATTAAAAAAAAAAAAAAAAAAAAAAGGGAAAAGGAGGAAGCAAAATTTATGTTGAACATAATGTTCTTGATTTTTGAAAAACAAGGTTGGTCAATTTATTTACACATAACATGTCTTATGTACCTTGTTTAGCTTGGATGAGCTTACTTTATTGCACTTTACTAGTTTGAGCTTTGTAGTGCATGTTGTGTGGGAAAGATGTTTATGGTGTTTATCACTTTGTCTTAATCTTGAAGTCACATGTTATTTGACTGTCGGACTTGATCCTTTTGAGAAAGGCATAAATAACCATCTCACCACTGTTCACTAGCCAATCATGAACACCTTAGTGCATATCATAAGATTCTGTGCTCGAGAAAGTGTAGCACATGCACAAAAAGAACATAAGGTGTAGCCTCAAAATAAATTAAAACTGGTGTGTACTATTAGGCTTGATGCCAATTCACTTAATTCAAACCGGTGTGTACTATTAGGCTGAATGCCATCTCATGCAAATAAGAGGCAAAAATACAAGAAACTTACATGATTGCAAGCTTTTGTTCTAGGAGATGTGGGAGTTATAGGATGTAACTCTTTAGGTGATAGTCTCTTTTGAATTCTATGTGATGAATTTTGTAGACTTTGTGATTGATTGCTATTCACATATCACCTCACATGTATCTCAAGTTTTTGCTAGTATCACACACGACACAAGTTACTCTTTGTTAAACACTGTACATGCTAGTGTGTGTTTTTGGTCTGACCAACCAAGTTTGAAAATATCTTGAGATTTATGCACAACATATTTGTTGCTTGAGAAAATATAATGGGAGGTTGATTGCAATTTGTTTAAGAATATTGGGTTCAAAATTTTGGGTTTTTGAAAAAGCATTCCATCTCATACTCATGCATTTTGTTTCTTCAATTTAATGCTTTGAGGAGTTATTTTCAAAATTCGGCTTGTGTCTTTCAAAAACTGTGATTTTTCCAAAATTTAGTGAGCCTCTGCCCATTTCGATCGATCCAACCTATTTTTCGATCAATCGAAAAAGTGCTCTCATTTGTCTTAAAATGACTGTGCTTTTCGATCGATCGAATGTAATTTTCGATCGATCGAATATCGTGGAAAAGCTTTTTAAAAGTTCAGTTCTGACTTTTTCAAAGGTTCTATTCAAACCTTTTTCAAACTTTTTCTCTCTCTCCGCGTTGGCAAGACTCCACAGTTCAGATTTTTGTCGTTTTCCTCCGTTGTTTTTGCAAAATCTCTCTTTCCTCAAGCCGGTAAGACTCTTTTGCCCTTCCTTTTGATGTTATTTTCATTATTTCATGCATAAATCCATGCATTTAAGGGTAATTTTCGGACTTTATTCTTTGTGGATTTTCGGTTGATTCAAACCTTATTTTATGAAATTGATCATTGGGTTTTTGTGGGGACACATTATATTAATGATCCTTGGTGGTTAATTTGATCAATTTTGTGTTTTGTGAAAAATTGAAAATTCTAGGGTTTGTTCTTGATCCGAATTGGGGCTTTTGTTAAATTGGATAGAATTTGATGAAATTGGCTTGTTGTGTTGGTGTAATTAAGCATTATAATCTATGTGCTGTGTTTTGTAATGCTTAATTCATCAATTTGTTGCAAAATTTTCAAGTGGTTTTTCAAATTTTGGGATTTTTGATAGAAATTCCTTGTTCAAGCCAATTTTGTCCAATTACTCTCAATTAAACTTAATTTGTCACTGCATTTAGATCATGCATCACAACATGTTATTGTTCATGCATCATATAGATTTTTGTTCTATATTATTTATTGTGCTAATTTGCAGTCTGCCCTTGGTTTTGTTTTCTCTTGTTTCTTTGTGTTTTTCTCTGTGTGTCTCTGTCCTTTCCTTAGCACTATGCCTAGGAAAACTAGAGCCCGTAGGAGTGTTCCCTCACCTTCTCCTTCACCCCCTCCATCCTTTGATAGTGAGAGGTTTCCGAGTGAGGAAAACCAAGAGACTTTTGAGAAACTGACCGTTAAGAGAAAGATTTGGGCTGAGCGTTCTGTGCTATTAGATGAGCTTGATCCTGCCATTAGGGCAAATTTTGAGCGTCGGGGTTGGTTACCCTTGGTGGATGTTTCTGATCCTCCTCCACCTTCTGCCTTGATTAGAGAGTTCTATTCGAACATCTCTATCCGCGTCTATGATTCCAACACTCTAGTTAAGAGTTGGATACGAGGCGTAGAGTACACCATTACTCCTCGGGTAGTGGCTGATGCTCTAGGGGTACCTTTGGTCCAGCATCCTGTCTATCCTTATGATGAGTCTCCCGAGATTAGCGATGTTTTGTCATACGTCACTGGTACTACTGTCCAGTGGGGTTCTGATCCTCGGATCACTTCTGCTGAGCTCTCTGGGTTGCACTATCTGTTCTTTCGGATAGCTTGTCATTCGATCTGGCCTATTTCCCATGTTCACACCATTCCTCTTGAGAGGTGTGTATTTCTGTACGCTCTTGTTACTGATGCTCCTATTAGTTTTCCCCATCTTTTTCTTCGTTCTTTGAACGAAGTTTATAGGAGTTCATCTACTGCTCATGCTCTTGTTCATCCTATTTTCATTCATAGGATTCTTCTCTATCTTGGTCTTAGTGACTTTCCTTCCTCTGAGCCCGTCCATGTGATAGGTCCTTTAGGTGCGTCTTTTCTTAGACAGAGGGCCGCTCATCTTCGAGCTGGTTCTAAACACCCTAGATCTGAGCCCTCTAGTAGCGCACCTCCTCCTTCTTCTTCTGCAGGTATTGCTGGTGAGGATATTCCTATTCCAGTTGGTGATGATGCTGCTGCTGCTGATGTTCCTCCATCTCCTTCGGCCGACTTTGATGTTCGTCGTACTTTGGAGACTGTCATGACTGTTCAGCAGGCTCATGGTCAGATTTTGGTGGACTTGCTGGATGAGATGCGTGCTCTCCGAGCTGATCTTGCGCGTCTTCATTCACCCTCACCACCTCCTTTTGATGGCGACTTGTGATTGCCCTTTGGCATTCCGTCACAAAAAGGGGGAGTGGAGTTTTGACTTGTAGTAGAGTTTTTGTTGTTAGGGGGAGATTTTTTTTTTTTTAGAGGAGCTTGTGGAGTTTTAGATTGTATCTATGTGCTTCACTTTGTATATCATTTTTGGGGATATTCATGTTAGGGGGAGTAACATTGATTGATATACATGATATTTTTTATTGATTCTTGTTGCTTTATGATTCACTGCGTATTGATTTATATTTATGACTTGTTCATTTTTATATGTCTTTATTTTGTGTTGTGTGGATCTTACAAGAATGTTATACCTGTTGTTTTACTCTTTACTGTCACACATGCGTTTATGCGTTTGTTGAGTATTTCAGGATTATACAGGTTGATTCAACTAAGCTGCTGTCTACACTTGCAACTATGGATAGTAGTTAGGCTGAATTGAATTTTATGAGCATTATCTTTGTAAAGGGCTTTTTATTTGTAAAACTTTGAGCTGTTAATTAGGGTTTTGTCACGGATTGCCAAAGGGGGAGTTTGTTAGGTTCTAAGGTCTTAGGATTTTATGTATTTAGAACTCTAATTTGTAATGTTGGCAAACCATGATCAAAACATTGTATTTAGTCTTATTTAGACTTGCTCAAAGTTGGTTTAATATTGTAAAGTTGGAATCGAGTGGCTGCAGAAGTACTTGGGACTTTCGGCCTGGCTCGATCGATCGAAGAATAGACTCGATCGATCGAAAATCGCACAGGTTGAATATTCTGCAGATTTTCCAACTCAGCCCTACTTCATTAAACGTTTAGGGTTTTGTGTTTTTACCCTAGGTATATAAACTAAACCCTAGCCACGTTTTTGGTGGTGGTCCATATTGCTTTGTTGCTCATACATTGCTGTTTTGTGTGAATCTGGTGTGAGATCTTTGAGGAGACTTCCTTTACACAAAACTTAGGGTTTTCAAGGTAGAGATGATTTCATCATCTTGAAGATCATTATAGTTGCAACCATTGGAACTTAAAAAGAAAAGCAAGCGGGGAGCTTGTAGCTGATTGAAGAATTCAAGAAAGAAGTAGTCCGTGGATTCGGAGCCTGCGCGTGGTCGTGTCAGGAAGTTTTACTGGTGGGTAGCATTAGGAAGTCGAGCAGGGAGCTTGTAGTCCTTCTGTAAGAACTTCAATTCTTTCATAGTGAATTCTGTTATGCCTTGATATGATTATTTGGTTTCCTGGGTCAAATCCTCCCCAGGTTTTTACCGAGTGGTTTCCTGGGTGATCATATCTTGTGTTATTTATTATTCCGCTGCTTTATATCTTGATATGATTATTTGATTACTTTAACCTAGAATTGCATAATTTGACTAAGTAACAACTTGGTTAATTAATCTAGGCTACGCTATCTGTGTGTTTAAGGGGTCTAAATTTCCAACAACATTTACCCTAATTTTAGAATTAAATCCTCGAAGTCAAGTATATCATTTACTGTTCACTGCTTATTTCAACTGCATATACCTCATTTATAAAATACAAATGGGCTATCTATTCACATCCAATTTTCATGAAATTTTACAGAGCCACTCCTATGGATGTCTTGTAGATACCATATCAATTTCAGAGTCAAAGCATAAAACCATGATTTACTAAGAATCATACAAGACAACATACTCAAATCTGTCCTAGCAAAATTTCATGCAACTTAGAAATTAAACCATTATTTTTATATTGATTTGATTGTTGTGAGGCCACTTCCATTACAAACATGTGTGTCTTAGAATTCATAAGAACTACTAGCATCCTAATTCACTGAATATGATTTAATCCAGATTTTTCATGTTGTAAACACCAAATCTATCATGTGACGGCTTTAACATATTTCCTCACAAAATCATCAAATAAATGCAATTGGCCTTCATTTCGTGTGGGTATTTTTATACCTATACTATACATGTTAAAATACATTCATAGGCATCCAATTGACCATATATCTTCAATCTTTTAAATTGCTAACACAAAACCACAAGTTTCAGCTTCTACTAAAGAAAACAATTACACCATCAAAATACGTAAAACAAGACATAGTTTTATTTATTTACTCACAAACTTTGAAGCTGAAATTTTAGTGTTAAGCTTTTAATTTCTTCTTTAGAGAGAGATATATGGTTTCGATGAGAGAAAGGAGGCTATTGGTGTGTGAGATGGTGCTGCTGATTCAAGAACAAGGAAAGAGGAAAAGAAAGGAGCATAGAAAGAAGAACAACGGGAAGTGTTTGGTGTAGCAAAGAAGACAAGGGATGATAATTTGGGTGGGGCACGCGTTTGCTAAGGGGAAAAGGGTTGATGTGTCACCCTTTCAACTTTTTAAAATTTACTTACCACCCCTCCATAACCTTATATTCTAGATAGACCCAAATAATAAAATAACTTTGCATATAAACCCTTACCATTATAAACTTCTTTCCATGATATAAAAAAAAGGCCTATATCTTTTATAACATCAAAATATCAAAGTCTTATGCACTTAAAGTAATTAAGATAATAACAAGCATATAAACTCATAAATTAATCATGCAATTAAGCTGGGATGTTATAGTTGCGGTATCTTCTAATAGCTTCCTTTGTAAGGTGTTGGATGACCCTATCGATTGGATAGCTAGACTTTATTCCCCTTTTGAGGGTGGACTTCCATTTTTGTTCCATTCCTTGAAAAATGAAACTATTTCTCATTATAAAGATGCTTCTTGGACTGAGGATGAGCTCTCCTTTGTTGCTTGTGCCTTTACCTCCCATCTTCAGGCACGTTTTTAGGGTGACTTTGAAACTCAAGCCTACAACCCTTAGAGGTTTGCTTCCCAATTTGGTTTTGATCGAGGCGTACTAGGTCATTTCCCCATTCTAGCCCCACCTGCTACAGTGGCATCATTAACTTTCAAGAGTGGGAATCTCGTTAAGGTGTTGGTGCTTGGTTTCGAAGTCCCTCTTGCCTCCCCATCCAAAGTTGGATTACCTTCACCTAGGTTTAAAGCGTGGTGGTCTGGTATAAGAGAGTGTGTTAGGAACTTTGGAGAAAGTGGATCCCAACGTGTGGAAATCCCACCTATCTTCTAGGGTGATTTGACTTTGAAAATCTCTGCCAAGGCCAAACCTTTAGCCAGCAAAAGGAAAGGGAAGAACATCAAAGTTCCTGTTGTGAAGAAATGAAGAGTGTGTACCTTCCTTCCTTATCTTATTCTTTTGAAATGTTTTCTTGATCAATGGCATATGTAACTTTCTTTTTTTCTTTCTCTATTTTGACCTTTGATAGGTTAAACAAGTTGTTCCTTAGACTTAAACAAAAGCGAAAGCCACCCTTTTGGCACAAGGTGCCTTTGTATAGGAAGTGGTTTCTGATGAGGAAGTAGAATTTGATGTTGAAAGGGGGGATTTTAATTGGATGTAAAATGACAGTCCCCAAGAGAAAGAAGGATTTCATAGAGGTTAGTTCCAAGGATTGAGAAAGTGAAAGCACTAAGGCAGACCCCAATCCACTGTTCTCATTACTTTCTCCCCCTCTAAAAGTAGTGTGTTCCAAATTGCTTTCAAAGTATCCTGAGATGATGGGGGGATACTGACAAGTGGAAATTGCCTCTTAGGAGCTTTATGTTGGAGCGAATTAGGTTTGTCCTATCCCAATTGCAGTTTAAAGGTAAAGAGGACAACCGAAATTTTTCCTTTGATGAATTCCTTTCCACACTAGGTGATGCTGAGAGCATGAGTTTCAATGTCGAATGGCTTAAAAGCTGTGTCATAGCATTGAGGGACCTAAAAAGGGTAGGGCCTTCTGTTCATGCTTCTTTGTCCTTACTTCAAAAATTAAGGATTAAAAGAACCCTTTGTATCAACAAAGCAGAGGAGACAAAGTTGGCCATAAAGATGCACAACACTTCAATCACCCAACTCTAGGAATCCACAACCAAACTTCAAGAGGATATGTCATCCAAGCAGGAAGCTAGTTCCACCCTTTAGACTCAGCTAGAAGGTGTTGCAGCAGAACAAGGTTCTTTAAAAAAGAAATTGAAAAATTGGAAGGTGAGCTAGGTGCTCTAAGCCATCTAGATTTTTCTCTTGAAAACATTAGTGCTTTTACAGACATTAAAGAAATTTTCAAGTTATAATATTTTGTGGTCATAAGGGACCTAATTATTGTAAACTTAACTCTATTTCTATTCAGTCAAGATATTTAACTTTGCATGCATATCATGAATAGTATAATATAAAGTAACTAAATGGAAAAGGGTCTTATTTATATTAATATAAGTTTTGTGGAGCAAAAGGGTATCAGGTTACAAAATTAAGCATAATACTTCTTAAGGTGAGCTCTGTTAATGGGGCTATATGCCTTTGTACCTGCCTGATCTTTCAGCCAATAGTGTCTCATTTGGTGTGCTTCCTCCACAATGTATGGTCCTTCCCATTTTGGTGAAAACTTGTGTCTAATGGCTCCAGCCACACCTCTCACATAAGGGGCTGTTTTCCAAGCAAGTTCTCCCACTTGAAACTTTCTTTCTTTAACCTGGCCTTCATGCCTTACCTTCACACTTGCCTGATAAAGGCGGTTATGAGAGGCAATATTGTCGTGCTTTTCTTCAACAATCTCTAAGAGGTTTTCCCTGGGTACTCCTGCTATCTCTACTAGCTTCACTCTGGTCTTACTAAATCTATTGAGATGACAGCCATTGTGCCATAAACTAGGAAAAAGTGTGAGGCTCTTGTAGCTTGTGATTTGGCTATTCAGTGAGCCCACAGAGCTGTAGGAATTTCCTTTCTCCATCGTTTTCTGTTCTCCTTAGTCGTTTTTCCCAATATTTTTAGTAACCTTTTGTTGAAGACCTTAGCCTGGTCATTTCCTTTGGGATAATAAGGCGTTGATGTCATGTAAGTTATGGAGTACTATTCTGTTAAATGGCATACATCCTTGTTCAAGAATGGTGTGCTATTATTAGAAATGAATCTACTTAGTACTCTAAAATGACATATTATATTTTCCCTCAAAAAATTAGCCACTGAGCTACCCGTCGCTTTTTTTATGGCCACAACTTCCACCCACTTGGAAAATAGCTTAGTGGTTACCAAGATCCAAATACAACCTTTAGAAGGGGGATTTATAGGACCTATGAAATCCAGTCTCTAATTGTGAAAAGGATATGGAGCCATGGTTGGGTGGAGGCTCTGGTGGATGGTATGTATCTCATCTCCTCGTCTTTGTCATTCTTGACATTTCTTGGCAAAATCCTGGGCATCTCTTTGCATGGTAGGCTAGTAGTATCCCTAATGCAAAGCCATTCACTATAGCTTCCTGTAGCTAGGGTGTTCTGCTGGCTCTCCCTTGTACAAATCCAAGAGAATTCCCTTTTCCTCTTTGCTGGAAATGCACATTAACCATTTCCCTTGAAAGCTCCTCTTGAACAACTTCCCATCCACTACTTTGAAACTCGTTGCATATTTTTTTTAACTTTTCATTTTTCAATCGATCAATAGGTAGCGCACCTTCTAATATGTATCTCAGGTATGGATCCTGCCAATCTTCTTCTTGAAATTCACCATTTAACACTTTTGCTTGGTCTGGGGATACCATAGAACAAGTCTTGCAATCTCTCTACTTTTCCTTGGCATCACTGACCAAAAGACCCCTACCTTTGCAATCTTTTGCATATGCTGACATCAAGGTTTACCCCACAAATGTCATGGTGTAACCTATGAAACTATGTTAGCCCTTCTTATCTTGAGACACACTTCATTAGAAACCCCTTTACTCCTTTAAAGAACAAGTCCCCATTGATCTTGAGGAAGTCCTTTATATTAGGTGATAAACTTGACCCAAAATCCCTACCTTAGGTCATTGCTTTCAACAAGGGTTCTCACCAATCTTCTAGGAGACACAACTCACCTTTGATCAAGCCGGGTTGTTTCTTCACCTGAAGTGTCATCTTTTCTTTCTTTAGCACAAATTTGGTGGCTAGGGTGGCTAGTGAATCAGCCAACTTGTTCTCATTCCAGTTGATCACTTTGCATTCTATGGAGGTGAAGTGTTTCATGAGTTCCTATGCTATGACCTTGTAGGCGGCCAAGCTAGGATTCTTCACTCAATAGGTTCCTTCAATCTGATTAATGACTAACTCGGAATCCCCAAATACTTTTAATCTTTTTATGCCAAGTCTTTTGGAAGCCTTTAATCCTACTACTAGGGTTTCATATTCTGCTTCATTGTTTGAACAAGGGAAACACAGCTTGTAGGTAAACGTGTGTTCTTCCACTAGTGACTTCAATATCACTCCTATTCCTCCTTCCTGAAATGTAGATGAGCCATCAAAGTGAATGGACCATTCTTGCTCATCTGTCACCAGAACTTCTTGTTGAGAAAGTAAGAAATCACTTGTCCCTAGGAAGTTGGCTAGCAGGTTAGCCATTACCTATCCTCTAATGGTAGATGGCCTTATGCACTCAATATCATGGCACGAGGTCAGGATGACCTATTCAACTATTATCCCCAACAATTGAAGGCGGGTTAGGAGGTACTTTACAAGATTACTCTTGGTCACTAGATGTATACGTTGCCCTAGAAATTAATGATTGAATTTCGACACAACAAAAGCTAAGGATAAACATACCTTTTCTGTCATGGAATACCTCAGCTCTAGTCCCTTCATGAGCCTGCTAGTGTAGTATATTGACTTTTTCACACCTCCCTGCTTCTGAGCTAATAAAGCCCCCGTGACTGCTTCGTGTTGGCTTTATATAATAAAAAAGGCTTTTCAGGTGATGGAGCAACCATGGTCTAAGGATTTGCTAGAATAGCTTATATCTTCTTAAATGTCTTCTCACACTGATCACACCACACAAAAGCTTTCCCCTTCTTGGTTTACTCAACCAAAGGTTTCAAGATTTTAGCCAACCTGGAATAAACCTTCTCAGGTAGAACACTTTTCCCACAAAGCTCCTTAACTCTTTCAAAGTTACTGGCAGGGTGAGTGCAACTATTGCCTTAGCTTTAGTGGGATCCAAATTAGTCCCTCTCTAATGGACAAGGAACCCCAGGAACTTGCTCAAGGATACCCCAAAGGCACACTTCGAAGGGTTCATCCTCAGGTTGTACTCCCAGCTTATCTCAAAAACTTGCCTCAAATGCAATAAGTGCTCAACCGGGTTCTTTGCTTTCACTACCAAATCATCAACATAGTCCTCCACTTGCTTGTGCAACATGTCACCAAAAATCAAGGTCATGGTCCTCTAGTAGGTAGCACCAGCATTCTTCAAAAGGCATCATCTTGTAGTTGTAATTCCTGAAAGGTCTTTTAAAGGCAGTTTTTTGGGCATCTACTGGTTTCATGAAGATCTGGTTATAACCACTATAGCCATCCATAAAGGAAAAGCGCTCGTGACCAGCAATTGCGTCCACTAGAATGTCATCATTGGGCAGCGGGAACTCATCATTAGGGCAAGCCTTGTTAAGATCTTTGAAATCTATACAAATCCTTATCTGCCCGCCTTTTTTCTTCACAGTAACTATGTTGGCCAACCATTCTAGACACTTGATCTCTTCTATGAACCCTACCTTTAAAAGCATGTTCACCTCAGCTTTGATCTTTTCTTCAACATCCAAACGATACTTCCTTGCTGGCCATTTCATAGGCTTGGATTTGGGATCAACATTCAGCTTGTGTGTGACTAGCTCAGGATCTAGGCCTGGCATCTCTTCATAGTTCCAAGCAAAAACATCTTTATATTCCTTTAACAAAGCTACCAGCTTTCTCTTTTCCTTTTCTGGTAAACCTTTACTTATTTTAACTAACATTTCTTCTCCTTCATCCTTTAGATTGACCTCAATAAGTTCCTCCTGAACTTTCTTCACAACATTATTCATGTACTCAGGGGCTTCCTTTACGAGTTCTTCAACTACATGTACCTCTCTAGTTGTTGAGTAAGGCTAAAGGGTTTAGGTTTGCCATTCTCCCGACCCCTTTCCTCTGACCATTGGAACTCATATACTACCTTGCCATTAGGCTTGGTGCTTGCTCATTCCCAAGTGCAAGAGATTGCAATATAATTCTCGGAGTACCAAGGTCGAACCACAAGGAGTAGGGTAAATTCAAAGACAATGTGATTAAACAAAAATTTGGATGAATAACAAAAGTAATGTTTTTTTGCTTGGTGATTGTTAACAATTAAATAACGACTGGTTTAAATCAATATTTTAAATATCAAGGTATCAGGGTGTTTCCCTATATCAATATGAAATTCTTTGTGAGCTAAGAAAATATATATTTCATAGTTGATCATTCTTAAACAATTAAAAACCTATGATTCGGTTGAACTGACATATAGAAACCTAGATTAATAATGTGGTTAGAATAGTTTTTAGAAAAACTCATTCACTTTAAAACCTTATTTCTATTTGAAACTATTAGAAATTCATCTAAAAAATAAGAAAAACATGATTGAACTTATTGAAAGCATGGAAGAACTAATACATCAAAAGAAATCTAATTGAACAATCAAATATGTTGTTGTCTAAAATCTTAGAAAGAATCACATTGAATATTCATACCATATAGAAGAAACATAACTCATAGCCCTAGCAAAGAGTTTAGGTTTCCATTAGGGAAAATAAAATACAAGTTTTTCTCTACCAAATTCGTTCTCCTCAGCCTCCCCTTAAAACCTTAACATGAAAATGTTGAAAAAAAATAAAACTTTTACTATATAATTTTTAGGCCTTTTCGACTCTATAACTTCTCCATCATCTTCCTCATCCCTTTCTAAGATAGTAGCATTGAAAGGAAGGATCCTATTTTCTCCCTAATGTTCAAACTCTTGGTACAAAGCTGCCTCAGCATAATGGAGTTCCACCCTGTCATAAGGCATTCTGGTGGTCTCAATGGTCACAGACCTGCCTCTCCAAATAGTCTTTACGCATTGGTGATATGTGGAAGCCATGGCTTTGTGCGTTTTGAGCCAAGGGTGGCCCAAAATAACATGGTATGAAGTATCACCATCCATTACGTGCATAAGGGTGTGTGCCCTGATAGGTCCCACCCTTAAATCCAAAGATACATGCCCTAAAGTACACTGCTACAATGACCCTATCCTTGCCACTTGAAGTGGCTCTCGAATGATTCTTTCTCATGGAAAGCCCAAGGCATCTAATGTCAGGAGAGACAAAATATTGGTGGATGCGCCAGTATCCACCAAGGCCCTCTTGATCTGCGAGGCTTTTAAGAATGCAGTGACATACAAGGGTCTTTCACCATCAACTGCTCAGTTGGCTAAATCCCTGGTAGAGAAGGTTATCGATTCCCTGGTTTCTTGATATGCCACTTGTAATAAGCTTCCTTCAGAAGTAGCCACCCCTAGACTTCTTTCCACCACTTGAGTTAAGGCCTGTGCTGCCTCCCTCCTAGCCAATGGCCAAAGGCCTATTCCTTTAAGAAAGGAATGGACTTTGTCATCCTGTTGAATCCTCAGCGACATCTCTTCATTGTGCAAAGGCGGGTGTACAGAGCAACTACTGACCTTATACACAGCCTCTTCCTCCATAGGGTCTTTATAACCCATGAAAAAGGTCATAGTCACCTTAGGACTATGCATCCTTATGTTTGCATGCTTTCCCTTTTAATGAACAAATCACCTTTGGCCATATTCTCATGAAAAATGTTCCTCAGAGCATAGCAATCCATAGTGTGGTGGTCACACCTCCTATGATACCTACAGTAAAGTGTACCTCGCTTTTTCTCCTCTATTGGCTCACACTTGCATTCAGGTAAAACCACCATGCAGTCCTTCACCCAGGCTTCCAGGATGCTATACATCTCTTTTGTTGAGACAGAAAAAGGAGGAAGGATATTGTTTCTCTCCCTTTTCCTACCTTTAGTGGCCTTTTTTGGCTCCTCTACCATAGTTACTTCCACCTTTTTGCTCTTTCACTTCCAAGGTTACTTGGGAGCACTTATGGTCTGCAAAGTTAAACTCTTGGAAGGCTTCCTTACTGACATGCTTGTCCTCTTGGATGCTTCCACCAGCCTTGTGAAACTTGGGATCTGCAAATTTTCTATATAAAGGTGGTACTCATACAGCATGCTGGCAATGCAAATATCCACCAATCTCTTTTCCTTTACGAGATCATAACATATTAGAGAGAGGTCCCTAAACCTATGGATGTACCCTAGTAACCCCTTGAGATCCTCTGCCTCTCCTGCTGTAGATTTGATACAGTAAGCTTTTCAACCAAAGTGAAAAAATTCTTCATGAACTAGGTAGCCATGTCGTTCCAACTCAAGACCGACCCTGGTAAAATGCTGGTATACCAACTCCTTGAGTCTCAACTCATGGTCATGGGAATGAGCTGTTAAAGCATATACATACCTTCTAATACGTTCTCTAGCATTTCCCACTAAACCATCATACTTGGGAAAGATAAGAGGTGTGTAGTTGGTAGGGTAAGATCTCCTACCATCTCCTCAAGATGAAAAGGTCTTATGTCAATGTAAGCAGAGCTCTCCGCCTTTCTAGCCTCAAGTAAAATGGCTGCAACATCCTCCCTAGTTAGGTAGGGAGATGCTTGAGGTTTATCAGGTTGTAAGGTGCTCTCTAATCTTGATTGAGAGGCAGATCTTGGGTTTGACGTGGAACATTGGTTGACCTTTCGGTCTCTCCTTAAGGTGCTTGGCCTCCCTGTGGGGTCTGAGGAATGGATGTCTTTTGGCGCAAGGACTAAAACTCTGTCCATATGGCAGCTTAAGAACATTAGAGGTTCTCAATGGCTGCCATAAGGCCTATATTGTTGGGCTATCTAACCTCCTTAGGCGACCTTGTACCCTCAATATGCATGGAAATGTGATCCACACTTGCTTCTACTTGCTGTTCTTCACCTAAACCAGCCTAAGTGGCTGCGTTCTTCTTTCTTAGAGGCATCGAACACCCGAAGCAAAAGACAAGCAGATATATATCCAAAAAGAGAATGACTAGAATGTAACAATATATAAACAACCAGAGATGCTCCTTAGTGGAGTCACCAAAAATGTACGTGCAAGTTAGATTTATCAAGACTATGTAAGGAAATGGGTGATGTGTCTAACAGTGCATTTGAGTGAAGAAGCTTAAGAATAATAAAAATGAAAACTTTAACACTGTAACATCATGAGAATGCAAAAGTGAAATAGAGAAAGTAAAAGAGACACGAGAAATACGTGGAAAACCCTTTAGAAGGGATGAAAAACCATGGGTAAGTAAGGGAAGAATGACTCTTAATCCTAAGAGTTCTCTATTAGGTGAAAATTAGTGTTTTTACATAGTCGTCATGTTCTTCCCAAAGAAAGCCTCTCTTTTCTCTCTAGACTTTTTGCCTCTTTCTCTTTGTCTTTCTAGGTTTTTGCCTGGTGTGCTGTCACAGGCAACTAAAAAAAAAAAAACCTAAACTCCTAAAAATATATGTAGTAGTGCGAGTAAGGATCGTTCCCACAGAGAGTATCTAGCTTAGTTTTATGCTACGTGAACAAGGAGGTGGGGGTGTTTTGAGTATAAGGCAAAGAATTTTAAGAAAAAAAAACTAAGGAACAATTCAAACCAAAGTATTGAAATCAATCAAAAGAACAAACCTTGGTCTAAGTCAACATCCACCATCGGAATATTATAACTGATCATCGATGCAAGTATATATCAATTCACACTTGAATATTCATCATTGGAACTATTTTCCTATCTCTCCTTAGTCGCAGTTAATTAAAAAACAAGCGATCTAATAAACCCTAACTACTAAACAACCCAAGACAAGTACTAAAGGTTTAATCTAGTAGTAACCTTAAGAATTAGAGAGATCGATGAAACTAAATAGCATAAGCACAAGCGGTTATATTTAATTTAGTCGAGCATTCTTCCTAAGATCTAATAATTTCTGACGCAGGAAATCATTAAATCTTGGTTGCTTTACAAATTAGAGAGATCAAACAATTACGGATTTGATATCTAACCTAGAAGTAGATTACAACAAATAATAAACTAGTAGACCTCCTAGTAATTAAACGAGACAATCATGAAAATAGGCACAGAAGAACATCCGATATTCAAAGTATAAATTGAACAATAAAAACAAATTAGATTTCATAGTTTTATTGATTCCAAGGCTTCAATTTCCTTCGACCAAGTATAAAAGTTTAGCCAAGCGAGGCTGTCATGAAAACTCAAAGGAGAAATTAGAGAAGAGAGGAGAGAGATGCGTGTATCCAAGTCTGATTTTTCCTCCCCCTTTATACACTTTAAGTCCCCCTTTTCCAAGCCTACAAAATTTCCTAAAAATATTCTAAATATTATCATAAAATAACAACATCCAAATTTGACTAATTAAAGAAAAATATAAAATAAATAAAATAGAGTCCTAATATAACTAGGAAAGTGGTGTTTTCAACTGGAAATTTCCTGCACCAGATCTGGAAACTATCAAAAATAAACCGCATTAGATTTGCGTATTAGAATTTCAGGCAAAGGAACATTCCAGAACGTCAGCAGTGCAAGTGCAGCAAATTCAAGCCCGATTTCGACCTTGATGCAACCAGTATCTCTCAAAACTCAAAACATGAAAATTGTATAGCTTTTTCTTGTTGTTCCATAGCATTTTTAATCATCTTAATCGAAGCTCAGATGAGAGAGTTATACCCAGATTACGAAGTGATGTCGAAACTATCCAGAATCGCCCAATTAGCTATGTTTTGCACTTGATGCCTCCATTTGCATCCTAAATCAAAATATAAGAATAATGAGTACATTTAGGTACCAAATAAATATAAAAGAATAAACATTGATGGAGAAAAATATGACATTTTGCATTCTCATCATTGCCCTACTTGTTCAACAACATGTTCCTCTTATAGTACTAGGAATGTTGCTAAGCACATAAGGACAGGTGTCAAATTGTGATTCCCCCATTTCAAATCCTAATACAGCTATTGTACTATGTAACAGCTGGAGGAGAGAGAAAACACACCAATGTCAGGATAGTGGGATGAAGGGTGGCTTTGCTATGACGTGGGGAACAAGCCATGGCAAGGAAAGGGACATTAGGGATGCTAGGAGTAATACACGTGTCCTAAACAGTGGTCCAACACAAGCTCAGCCAATAAGGGGTGTTCTATAGCATCTGACCATAGGGGTTACTATCTCCCTTTTTATGCTAGTGCTAGGTGTCCATGCCGGTTACATGCTCACCCTTCCCCAAGAAGGTCACACCATTGGCACGGGCCAAAGATCCTCTTCTTCAGCTAACGTTCCATTTTTCTTTCTCATAACTAGCTCACGTGTAGGGTTCGGATCCAGCCATGTCAACACTCACACATGCCTTGGCTGGTGTAATGTATGTGTGTGTGTATACACTACTATTTAAGGGGCTTCCCCTATTTGGAATGGACATTTTTTTGTTCCAAAATACTCCTAAAATCTACATTTAAGTAGGCGCAAAATTTGGTAAAAATGCTTCTTTAACTCCCACATAAAACACTATCTACAAAATGACCACACTCCCAATACACTCACGTTAGTTTTCAAACTCATATTGCTTCTTCTTCCTACTTAAAGGTATGTGTATGTCAATATATATTGGTTTTTTCTATTTTAGTTTTCTAATTTGTGAACAACTTCTTATATTTTAGAAACAAATCAAATATTTGTGTAAAGTAGCCCTTTTATTTCAACCTCACCTTTAATTTCTTTCACATATTTCTTCAAGGAACATGCACTTGGGTGTGGATCTTCAAGATTTTCGTGTGCTCTGACCTCTAACTCCAACAGACTGTTTGGACTTTGGACTTGAAGTGTAGTCAATGACAAAAATGTAAGTATCTTTGAAGATGACCTCCATTTAGATGCCTCATGCATGTTGGGTTCACTGTATTACAACAAATTATGTTTGCTTTTATGAGTTGTCATTTAGTATTTATTCCTGTATTTTGTTTATATTTGGTTTCCTTACTTTGTTATTATTATCCTTTCCATATCATTATTTTATCTTATCTTTTCTCTAATTAATGAGTCTTTTTTAAAGGGTGGGAATGATATATATTTTTGTTTTTGTTTTTGTGTGGTTATTGGGTTTCACTAATTATATTAGTGTATGTGTTTTAAGTGGTGCTCTCTCTTCCTCCTATTATTATTTTTTGTCTTTTTTCTGAAATTTAAGCCTTACTCTCTATTTTTTTGTCATTTTTTTAGGTTGACATATCAACAATTTTGTTAGTTGCATAGCAGGCACATTGGATGAATTCGGGTGACTGAAATAGTAGTCAATTTATAAAGTAGTTATTAAAGACCATTTTTTTTTTTTTTTGTAAATATCCTACCTATATATGCCTATATTTATCAATTTTTTAACACTACATTTTCAGTTAATTTTCCTTTGTTGTGCCTTTCATTGCACATTTTTTTAAAGAAATAAAACACATTTTAAAAAAAAATTAAAGGAATGGTAATGTTGACAACCCTTCTTAGTTTTTGTGTGTGTGTGTGTGTGACTTTTTTAAGCATCCTAAAATTTAGTTATGGATGTGTACTAAGTGCCTATCTTTTAAGATTAAATATAATTACATAACTACCATTTAAAAAAATTGAATAAAAAAATTTTTGTGTTTACATTGTGAGAGTCTTTAGCATTTGAAATTTTTGTTATGAATGTATAATAACTAGCTACCTTTTAGGACTAAGTGGCTGCCTTTTAGGATTTAAAAAAAAAAAAAAATTGATAACCCTCATTTAAAAAAAAAGAAAAAGAAAATAGATTTTAAAAAAAAAAGTTAAAAGAATGGTAATGTTGATAGCCCTTCTTAGGTTTTTATTTTTATTTTTGGCTTTTTTAAGCATCTTAAACTTTAGTTATGGATGTGTACTAAGTGCCTATCTTTTAGGACTAAATAATTACCATTTAAAAAAATTAAATAAAAACAAATTCTAAGTTTACAATGAGAGTCTTTAGCATTTGAAATTTTTGTTATGGATGTGCAATAACTAGCTACCTTTTAGGACTAAGTGGCTACCTTTTAGGATTTTTTTTAAAAAAAAAAAAATTGATAACTCTCATTTAAAAAAAAAAAAAACTGATAATTGAGACATCTTATGACCAGTATATCTTTTTATTACATTACAAAGTTCACAATTCAAAATGAATAATTTTCATTCATTAAACTTTTGGGCTTGGGTTTAAAAAAACAATAGATGCACCAAAAAAATTTCATCGCATGATATTAAACTTAGAGAATAGGTGGACTTCTCAAACAGTATTCTTGGTGTTTTAAGAAATTAATACTATTTAAATTTTCTTTTACTTCAACTAAGCCTTAATCTTATTTCCAACTTTGTGAAAATTAAATCTGAGAGTGTGAAAACATTCAAAATAATATATTACACTCAAAATCAGCTACCAATCAATTTTAATCAAACCTAACAATTAAATAAATTGCTATACAAATTAAATAAAAAAATCCATATGCACAACAAAAAATACGCAAATGTATATATCCAAAACCAATGTACTACACAAATGTATTCAAAAGCTACTAACCTTTCCGTATTCAAGGTGTTTTAAAAAAGGACAAGGATTTCCTGCACACAAGGTTGCAGCAGTTGCTGCATACAAGGACAGATGTCAAACAAAAAGAGTGACACATGTGCAAGGTCATGTGCAACGCACGTGAGAAAACTTCTATCAACTCTTAACGTTAATGATCTCTCTCAAGTACATGGTAACAAATAACAATTCACTCTCTCTCTCATCAAAACCCCTTCCACGCCTCTCTCTCTCTCACATCCTCGACCTTCGTTCTTATCAAAAACTCTAGCCAAAAGACCATTGCCATATGCTTAGGTGGCCGATCCCATTCCCACTGACCATGTCTCCACTGGTCCTTCTCCTCAGCCACATGAAAGACCTTCTCTAGATAAAATTCTCAACTTTGATGTCTAAAAAAAAAAAAAAAAAAAAAAAAAACCATAGTAAAGCAAATGAAGTGTACCTTTCCCATAAAATGAAAAATTGTCCTAGAACTTAAAAAGGAGAGTATTGATTATTTCAAGAAGAAGCAAAAGCATTGAAATAGTGTTCTCTACTTTCCCCCTTTTCTTCTCAGCAATATTGCTCCAATCCGATCCAATCAATGTGTGGGATATAGTTTTAGTTTTGTTAATATATATCTCTAACAAATTTTAAAGAAGGATTGATAGGTATATATAGTCTAGAATATAGAAAAGGGGAAAATGAAACTCAAAAATATTGAGGTGGAACCAGAGCACCAATATTACTAATTTGGGTTGCATTGCGTGAGAGGAGCTGAGCTTGGTTGGGTAGGGAAGGAGGGTTGGCTCGTGGCCCTCACGCTCGCCCATAAGTCTGTCATACTCGTCCTCGAACTTGGCTCTTCTTCGCCTGATTATCGTGTCAAAATTGACCCAAAGGAGAAGGAGGATGAGAGAGAGAGAGAGAGAGAGAGAGAGAGAGAGAGAGAGAGAGAGAGAGAGAGAGCATTGATGGTTTTGAAGATAGAGAGAGGGGTGCCATCACTACCGTGCATGTGAGAGAGAGAGAGGTGTTGAAGGGGTTTTGAAGAGAGAGACTAAAGAGAGAGAGAGAAACTATTAGAGTTGACAGAAGTTTTCTCTTACTATTGGTCATGTGCGTTGCACATGACCTTGCACATGTGTCTCTCTTTTAGTTTGACATCTGTCCCTGTATGCAACAACTGTTGCAGCCTTGTGTGCAGGAAATCCTTGTCCTTTAAAAAATTTAATACAAATTTAATTAATTATTTATTTAGTTATGTTTATGAATTTTTTTTACTAAGTGACTATCTTTTGAAATTATAAATAATTTCGTACTAGCCTCTTCTATTTTTTTTTTGGGTAAAAGTTAATAATTTGCAATAATTATAATTTGAGATCACAATATTTTCCAATTACCAAAAAAAAAAACCTAGAGGTGTGATGAAAAAATTATTTCACCTACAAATGCATAATACTTATCACAGCCCTAGTTTATTTATTTATTTTTTAAATTTTTTTGTGATTGAAAAATATAGTGATTTCCAATTATAATTGTTACAAATTACTAATCTTTACTTAAAAAAATAGAAGAACTTCTAAGCATGTGCGTGAGTGCATGCTTAGAAGAAGAAAAAAGAAAAAGGAAAAAAGAAAAAAAAAATGAAATATGAGGCCAAAGCCTGTTTAGATGATCACAGGCTCTTCCACGACGGGGTGATTCGGCCCAGCTATCTTGAACGGCCCATCGGATCTGATACTTTCTCATCCTACGGTACAGAAGTAGTACACTACCGAGTACAAGTTACGACTTCTTGTGAGCTGTCCAATTGTTTATTTAATTTTTTTTACCATAATTCATCCAATCGCCCCACTCAAACTTAAACTCATCAGAATCAGATATCAAATTAAGAAAATATTTTTCATCTCCATATCATTTTGGAGTTGGAGTTGTCCTCTCCATCTCCTATCCCTTGTTACGATTCTTCAATTTATTTACGAACGTCTAATTTTATTTAACTCACATGATTATTTTATTTTATAATAATAATAATAAAAATAATAATGTGACTTGGTTTTGTTTTTTTTTTTTTTGAGAAAGGACTTGGTTNACTTAAAAAAATAGAAGAACTTCTAAGCATGTGCGTGAGTGCATGCTTAGAAGAAGAAAAAAGAAAAAGGAAAAAAGAAAAAAAAAATGAAATATGAGGCCAAAGCCTGTTTAGATGATCACAGGCTCTTCCACGACGGGGTGATTCGGCCCAGCTATCTTGAACGGCCCATCGGATCTGATACTTTCTCATCCTACGGTACAGAAGTAGTACACTACCGAGTACAAGTTACGACTTCTTGTGAGCTGTCCAATTGTTTATTTAATTTTTTTTACCATAATTCATCCAATCGCCCCACTCAAACTTAAACTCATCAGAATCAGATATCAAATTAAGAAAATATTTTTCATCTCCATATCATTTTGGAGTTGGAGTTGTCCTCTCCATCTCCTATCCCTTGTTACGATTCTTCAATTTATTTACGAACGTCTAATTTTATTTAACTCACATGATTATTTTATTTTATAATAATAATAATAAAAATAATAATGTGACTTGGTTTTGTTTTTTTTTTTGAGAAAGGACTTGGTTTTGCTTAAGTAAATAATATACATACACATGACATAGTTAGTCTTTTTAAATCGCCAGGTAAACTTTGTTCCTCAAATTAACCCCACATTTCCGAAGCTCAGCTTCGCACCCGTACAAAGCTCAGCCTCCGGCTCCGAACCTAAGCTTCGTGCTCTGTTCAGCTTGCGAACCTTTCAAAGTTCAGACTCCACAGCCTTCTGATCACAGAGACCTTATTAGTCTTTCAAATTAAGAAAAGAAAAAAAAAAAAAAAAATTAATAGCACGAATTGGCAACACATTTGATTAGTTTTCAAAATTGAGTTAAAAATTGTTCATTGGTGATCGTTTCCTTCCGCACCAAGGCCAAGACCGGTAATGTACGATTTGATTCATTTCTCATTTTCAATTTAATTATTTTATTTTGTTGTTGTTTATATTTTAGTAGAATTATTATATCTTTGTTCTTTTAAAATTTACTTCAAAAGTTGAATTTTTGATTCAAAATTCAGAATTGGTAATCTTTGATTTGATCCATTTCTCCGTTTACTTTCAATCCAATTACTAATTTTCATTTTAGTAGAATTATATCTTTATTCTTCGAAATTTTTATTAGTTTCAAATCAAATTTACTTCAAAAGTCATAAACTTTTTAGTTGAATTTTTCATTGAAAATTCAGAATTGTAATGTTGGATTTGATCCGTTTGCTTTTGAGGTTGCTTGCGAATTCTATTTGATTTTTGATTTAGTTCGGAGGTGGTTATTGAGAAATTGAATTGAGATCTTTTGGTTCTAGGCAGTTTGGGCTTGTTTTGGAGCAGAAAACAATGGCGCAGAGTAATTGGGAAGCGGATAAAATGTATGATTGATTTGCTTACTATTACTATTATGTTAGTTGTTGTTGTTTGTGTAAGATTTTTCTGATAATTGGTTTGTTATTTTGGCTAAAAATGGCTAGGCTTGATGTTTATATATATGATTATTTGATGAAGAAAAAATTGCACGCCACAGCAAAATCCTTCATGACTGAAGGGAAGGTCGCGCCGGACCCCGTAGGTAATGGAATTTTAGTATTTTTGTGTGATTTTATTAGAAAGTACAGAATTTAGCTTCTTCGATTTAGATTGTGAGTTGAGAAATGGATTGGAATGTTTTAAGTTTATATAACTATTAGGTTCAATATGCAGCAATTGATGCTCCTGGGGGTTCTGTTTGGGGGGGGGGGGGGGGGGGGGGGGGGGTGTTAGTTTTATCACAGGTGCAAATGTTTTGAGATAAATGGTGCTATAGATTTGAATGAAACCTTTTTGCCAGAATATGAGTGTTCTTGGTAGAGCCCTCAGCTTTGTGTTTCTACCCACCTGCAGCCACCTGTACATTTGCCTCTTGGTAGCATGCTTAATTTCCATGTGCCATTTTTCTTTAGAGACTCCATTTTTGGGTGTCACAATTTGCTTCCATTGAGGATGATTAAGGCTTTCTTCAAAATTGGGAGGGTATCTTGATTGAGTTTGGTATTCTTAGGCTTTAAAATTTCATTCCATGTTTGCATCACTATTTTTCTGTTAATTCCCATCATGGTAAACAAACTTCAGTTAGGTATTATTTCATTATTCTAAACCTTTGTCATCTCATATATATGTCTAATATAATCAACCAATTTGGAGAAAAGTGTGGTTGATCCAAGAATTGATATTGAGTCCGGAAACATGTATAACATGCCATGCATGAGTCACATGACTATCATGAGCAATGATGTGCAATGTTTATGGATGGATGGATTTACTAACATGGTATTAAAGCCAGATTTTTCTAGCATATCTTGTGTTTAAATCTTGAACTCATTTTAATTAAGTTTTGGAACTTATCAAAAAAAAAAAAAGGTTTTGGAGTTACCTCGGCCTCCTTTTTTATTTTGGGTTTCACATTTAAATTTGCGCTTGTGTGAGAGAAAAGGTAGCGTATGCATGATATGCGTTGTTGTCCTGCTTCCCAATGACGTAAGCTTTTGGGATAGATGTTTCACTATTCACCAACAGCAGTATCTTAGCAAGATGGGCTGGAGTAACTAAAATTTTAGCTCAGCTGGGGAAGTTTTGTGCCATTAAAAACTTTGTGGTAACCTGATTACTGCTTTATAGACAATGTTCTGTATTTATCAAATTGGATTACCTTAAGAAATGATATCTGGGAAATTTAGGCTCCATTTTACTTCAAGTCATTCTTTTAGTAAATTTTATAATTTGTAACTTTCTTTGCTTTTATTAGGATTGAACCCTGGAGTTGGTGGTCTTCCGTTGAAGGGGTGGCCTTTAACTGTAAGTTGTACACTGGACCACATATGCCCTAGAGCTTTATGTAGATTTTCATTGGTTCACAGTTCTTAACTGAGGTATTTGCCAAAATATTCAGGGCATTGACCAAATTAGACCAAGTTTAGGTGCACAAGTTCAAAAGCCTTTCCTACAGAATGCAAATCAGCTTCACCTTTTGCCACAGCAACAACTCTTAGCACAGGTGCAAGCACAAGGAAATCTTGGTAGTTCACCTATCTATGGAGATATGGATCCTCAAAGATTTAGAGGATTATCCAGGGGAACTTTGAATGCAAAAGATGGCCAACTGATTGCAAATGATGGATCTTTAGGTTCTCCAATGCAATCAACTTCATCTAAGGTAAGATTTTCTTACTTGTGATGCCTTCACTTGTTCTCATTCTAGTAACATAAATATCATGCATATGTACATACATATACCTATACATGTTTTTAAACAAAACCCTTATTAGAATTAGAATGATTTTGAGTATTTCTTTTGCGGTGGGATCCTTTGTTGATATAGAATACTGATGCAAATTGGCGTTCGTTTCTGTTCAACACAGTTTCCATCACCTTTTGGATTTTTTCCATATCACCTTTTTTGCCCATCTCATACTTCTTCACCGACCCCCCCACCCCCATCTAACCTGCCTTTACAATCATCGTTATTGCCTAGACCAACCACTACAATATCACCCACACCTCTTCCTATCAAATTGCCTCTCCCTAACACAACTTCTAAACCTTTTCTTGAGGGCAGATGGGGCAATAAAGGTTCTTTTCGCATAGATACTAAATTTTTTTCTTTCTCTTTTGATGGTGGACGGGCTGATTCTTATGCTATACACGAGTCGTTGGAATATTAAAAGTTCTGTTTGGGTGGGCTGGAAAGGATCGAAATGGATTCTCTCTTGTTTCACTAGTATCTGAGATTGGGTTCCAGGAAAGGATTATCTGTGCAAATGCTATAGAGAAAACTATAAGTTTTTCGAATTCCAGGGAAGGTCGAATAAGGCTAGTCTTTTTGTGGATATAGCTGTGTATTATGATGGACCTTGTCATGGTTGTGTTATGATACTTGCTAGCTCAAATCATTTTGGGTGGTGCTTGTTTACAAAAGAATTAGACAGATTCTTATCAGGTGAGAATACTATATTGGTGGAAGGGATGACTTCCGATGGTGCTGTTGGTGGTGGTCTGACGGATAGCAGTGGACAAAATGGGAAGAAAACATTCAATTATGGTAACTAGTGGAAGTTCAGGAATTTTGAAAATTCTGGAGTTATTTTGGGGCATAACGTGATTAAGGGTAATTCTGCCGTTACTGTATCTAATAGAAATGGTAGACCCACATTTGAGTTTACTTTTAGGCTGCGTTTGTTTTGGGTGAAAATTACTTCCGGAAATGCTTTTCTGTAAATGCGGGTGTTTGGTTGCGCATGAAAAATAGCATTTCCGGAAATTCGTTTCCGTTGACCGTGAGTCAAAGCTGAAATTGTTTTCCCCTTTTATTTTTATTTCAAATGAAATTTTCCGAAAAAGAGACAGAGAGCACGAAGAGAGAGAGAGAGAGAGAGAGACCCAGACCGGCGACCAAGCCCCATGAACCGCCGGTGAGAGAGACCAAGCTAGCACGAGCAACCGCCAACCCACGAACTGGCGAACCCAGACCCACGAGCAACCGCTGACCCACGAACTGACAAACCCAGACCCATCACCTCCTCGATCTCGTCGATCCACGAACCAGACCCATCGCCTCCACGATCTCGCCTTTCCACGAACCTCGATCTCGTCGTCGACCTAGACCCAGACCCAGACCCAGACCCAGACCCGTCGCTCTCTCTTCCTCGATCTCTCAGTTTTTTTTTTTTTTTTTAATTTGATTGTTGTTGTTGTTGTGGTGGTGTGGTGGTGATGTTTTGGTGGCTGTGACTTTTGATTGCCAGAATTTGTTGTTGAATTGACTGATTTTGAAAATTTTTTTCATAAAATTTGTTTGGATGATGAGAAAATAACTGAGAAAATGTGAAAAATAGTAAGAAAATAGCATTTTCAGAATAAAATCAAACACATGAAAATATTTTCTACACACAATTTTCATAATATAACAAAACACTTGAAAATATTTTTCATTCCTGAAAATAGCATTTCCGAAAAATAGTTTATTTTCTGGAAATTATTTTACGCGAGAGTCCAAGGTTACTGATGGGGGAAAACGAGTTGTATCACACATGTCCAATAAAAGTGGGCTTGATGTTTTAAAACGTGAATCTGAGCATGACAAAGCCCAAGTGGCTAACCCGAAATGAAAGGCCCATTTGGAGGTTTCCTATCCGAGTGGTGTGGGCGAGAGTGTGCACAGTGATCAGAGTGAGAGACCAAGGTTACCGATGGAGGCAGCGGCGGCATTGGTGGTGTCTGAGGCTCCGATGGGTGCTATATCGCCGATCCTTAGCAACAAGCCTCTTCCCGGTCAAGCTACGGAGCTTCTCGCCTCCAACCCGGTGGTTTCTCATCCCGATAGGGAAGGCGAAAGTTTTTCCGAGGTCGATCAGAGAACCACGGTGGAGCCGCGACAACCTGGGCACCTTGAAGTTGTGGGCTCAGGGTCGAACCCGGTGATGTCAACGCAGGAAATCATGCTTTTGATTGGCGATGATCATCTTGCTTTTCATCGTCGTCTTCATCGTCCTCGGTGGGAAGCTTCGAATCGTTTTTCTCCCTTGTCCAACTTGGATAGGGAGGGGGATCCTTGGTCCAAGGAGGAAAAGGAGGTAGTATTTACGGAGGCCCATCCCGAGGTCAACAAGGGGGGTGCTTCCCAAACAGGTATGATGTTTTCGGGTGTTGAGCTTGTAGATGGGTTGCAAAATGGTGGGTTGGAGCTTTTTCTTCTTCCATGGGAGCAAAGTGGAGTTGACACTGGTGTTTTTGGTAGTGGAGGGCAAGAGAGTGGTCCTCTGGAGTGTGTACCGATGTGTTGGTGGGATCCTAAGGCAGTTAAGGATAAGGTGTTGACAAGGGTTGATGAAGAGGGTGAACAATTAAAATACAGTCTACAATGATGAGAAGTTATTGCAAAATGGTGGTTTTCCTATTGTAAGACATGAATCTCAATGTGTGGCTTTATTTTGTTTACTGGAACAAGAATGAATTGAGGTTGTAAATGATGGGTGTATTCGAAGACCTATTAAATCTGGTCAGAAAGGTGTTAGAGAACTTCAGGGTCTAGTATCCACAGTAAATTATGATGGGTCCTCTTCTCGTAATAGAGGTTTGTCGAATGGTTTGGGGGCTATTGGTAGTTATAAATGACTTTAAGACTCCTTTCTTGGAATGTTAGGGGTTTGAATAATCCCCGGAAGAGGGAGGTTTGTAAGAATCTCCTTAAGGAATGGTGGTGCGATATAGTCTGTCTTCAGGAAACTAAACTTTCTTCGTTAAATTCTGCTGTTGTGCGAAGCTTATGGGGTAGTCCCTTCACTGGTTGGGTTGTCCTGGATGTGGATCAAACATCCAGGGGGGAGGGGGGTGTTTGCTGCTTTGGGATAAGCGGGTGGTTGAGAAAATTGATGTTTTTGTTGGTCAATTCTCAGTTAGTGTACTTTTTGGGGGAGTATTGGATGGTTTTGAATGGGTTTGTTCTGGTATTTATGGTCCAAATGCAGACCAACATAGTGCTGCTTTGTGGGAGGAGTTATCAAGGGTGTGTGTTCGACGGACCACGGCTTGGTTATTATTTGGGGACTTCAACAACATTAGATATCTTGGTGAGAGGCTTGGCTGTGACTCTTTCAGCCTAGCCATGTTTGCTTTTTCAGATTTTATAGAGAATAATTTCCTAGTGGATTTACCATTAGATGGGGCTTCTTTCACCTGGTTTAGGGATTCTAAACTGAAGTCTATGTGCTGTATTGACAGGGCCTTGGTCTCTACGGTTTGGGAGGACCATTTTGGAAATGTGTCTCAACTTCATTGTGTTATTTCTAATCATTGTCCGCTTTTGGTGGAAACTAGTGGTGTTGGTAGGGGGTGCTGTGCTTTTAATATTGAGAATATGTGGCTAAAAGTTGAGGGTTTTGTTGAGAAGGTTCAACAATGGTGGAATGGATAGCTTTAGGGGCTCTCCAAGTTTTGTTCTGGCTCAGAAATTAAAGGCTCTTAAAGAAGACCTAAAGAAGTGGAATAAGGAGGAACTTGGAGATTTGGCTTTTAAGAAGAAGAGTTTGTTGTTTGAATTATTGGGTTTGGATGCTAAGGATGAAATACTGGGCCTTCCGCATGAGGAACAATCTCACAGAACACAGGTTAAAGGTGATATTGAAGTTTTAGCTTCTTTGTAAGAGATTTTCTGGAGACAAAGTCCCATGCTCTATATGTGAAGGAGGGAGATAACAACACGTTGCTTTCATAGATTAGCGAATTCTTATAGAAGAGCTAATCATATTAGCAGTGTAGAGGTAGATGGTGTTATACATGAGGATGAATTTGTTGTACGTTCTCAGGTGGTCCAATTTTATCAAGAGCTTTATACAGAGATTGATACGTGGCGTCCAACTGTGGATGGGTTGGATTTTGTTTGTATTGGGGAGGATGAAAGGTTGTCCCTTGAGAGGGAATTCTTGAAAGAAGAAGTTACCTAGGTTCTGATAGAGATGGAGGGGGATAAAGCCCCTGGTCTGGACAGTTTCACTGTGGCATTTTTTCACAAATGTTGGTGGGTTATGGAGGATGATGTTATGGCTGTATTTAAGCATTTTCACAGGTACTCAGTATTTGAATGGTCTCTAAATGCTTCTTTTCTCTCTTTAATTCCCAAGAAAACTAATGCTGTTAATTTTAAGGATTTCCGACCTATTAGCTTGGTGGGCAGTGTTTACAAGTTGCTGTCTAAGGTGATGGCAAATAGGTTGAGGGTGGTGTTAGACAGTCTAATCTCAGAGTCTCAAAATTACTTTGTTGGTGGGAGACAAATTTTGGACTCAATGCTTATTGCAAATGAGTGCCTAGACAGCAGATTGTAGTGTCATTCATGGGGTGTAGTTTGTAAGTTGGACATATAAAAGACCTATGATCATGTAAATTGGGATGCCTTACTCTATTTGTTGAATATGATGGGCTTTGGGTTAAAGTGGAGGGGGTGGATTAAGGCTTGCATATCTATTGTTTGCTTCTCTGTTCTTTTGAATGGATTCCCAATAGGTTTTTTTGGAAGTTCTTGTGGTTTGAGACAAGGTGATTCTCTATCCCCTCTTCTTTTCCTTTTGATTATGGAAGTATTAAGTTGGATTTTGAAGAAAACTAAGGATAGTGGTCTGCTTCGTGGTTTTCATGTGGGACCAATTAACTCTATTGGGGTACACATATCAAATTTGTTGTTTGCAGATGATACCATTTTGTTTTTTGATGCTTCTAGAGAATAGTCGTTGTCCATTAGGCTGGCTTTGACTTGTTTCCAAGCTTTTACTGGTTTGAAAGTAAATGTGGGGAAGAGTGAGATTGTCTCGGTTGGGGAGGTTGGTAATATAGGTGCTTTGGCTAACATTCTCCGTTGTAGGGTGGGTAGCCTGCCTATGTAATATTTGGGAATGTCGTTGGTTACTTCGTATAAGATTGCATCCATTTGAAATCCTATTTTGGAGAAGATGGAGAGGAAATTATCTGGTTGGAAGCGTCTGTATTTGTCTAAGGGTGGTAGACTTACTCTTTTGAAGAGTACCCTTTCTAGCCTTCCTACATACTACCTATCCTTATTTAGCATCCCTGTAGCTGTGGCTGATAGACTTGAGCGTATTCAGAGGAATTTTTTATGGGGGTCTTCAGAGGAGTGTTTCAAACATTCTTTGGTGGCTTGGGAGAAGGTGTGTTCACCATTAGAGGTGGGTGGTTTGGGGATTAGGAAGTTAGGTCACTTTAATCAAGCCCTATTGGGAAAATGGTTATAGAGTTTTGGCCAAGAAGGAACTCATCTTTGGTGGAGGGTTATTGCCACTAAATATGGAGAGGGTCAAGGGGAATGGAATACTAAAGTTTGTAGAAGGGCCCACAGGTGTGGTCTTTGGCGTGGTATATATGATGGTTGGGAGAGATTCTCCAAACATTTGGCCCTAGTGGTGGGTGATGGCTCTTGCATTCTTTTTGGGCATGATAAATGGATTGGGGATACCTCACTTAAAATGCTCTATCCTCAGTTATATGTATGTTCAAATGACAAGGAAGCTTGCATTTTTGATGTATTGTGTCATCAGGAGGGTGGAAATGATAGATTTTGGAATGTGAGATTTTATAGGGATTTTCATGAGAGGGAATTAGAAGCTGCCTTCTTGTTCCTAGATTTCATTCAGTCTTGGATTTCGAGATGGGTGTGATAGTTCCCATTGGTGTCTTAATGGAAATGGTAAGTTTGATATTCGGTCTTTTTACAATAAGATCTGAGGTACTTCTCTCTCTAGCTTCCCTTGGAAGGGTATTTGGAAAGTCAAGGTTTCTAAAAGGGTGGCTTTCTTCATGTGGACTAAATGGTCGGATACTTGCCTTAGATAATTTGATGCTTCGGGGTCTCCCTTTGGTGAATCGGTACTTTATGTGCTGCTGTAATGAGGAATTTGTGGACCATCTTATTGTCCTGTAGCTCAATCTTTCTGGGTGCAAATGTTACATGTTTTCGGGATCCAATGGGTCATGATAGGTTCAGTGGAGAGTTTGGTGTTTTGTTGGAGTAATTGGTTGGGGAAATTTTCTTTGGACATATGGTTCCTGGTTGTTTGATGTGGGTTGTTTGGATGGAAAGAAATCGGCGCTCTTTTGAGGCTAAAGAGAAATTGCTTGTTCAGTTACAAGCTCTATGCTAGAGTACTCTTTTTGATTGGGCTAGGTGTTGGGGTTCTTCAAATTGTTCTTCTATTTTGGAGTTTCTTACTTCCCTTAGAATTGTCCCTTAAGTTGTTTTTTTATATCTTTGTTGTTTTTTGTTGCTGTTTCTTGTGTTCACCATCATGAACACCTTGTATTTGCTGTTTTCGCTTTTTCTTCATGATTAATACGATTCTTATTACTTAATTAAAAAAAAAAGGTAAGATTTTCTTTCCACCACCTATGAGAATATGATAGCCTTCATGATACATGTTGTAAAAATGCTATAATTCATTGTATTCTTTCTTGCATGATTAAGAGTTCTGTTTTTAGTTCCAATTAGGGTGGCAAACATTTAAAACAAGCTCATTAACCCACCCTAGCCGTTGCAATATAGGGGAGTAATAACCAACCCATTTAGATACTGGGTTTAATTGTTACAACTCCATTTATTACCCATTTAAAGTATGTATTAAATGGGTACCCGTAAGTTATCCATCTGAAGTACTATTCAGTTGACATTTAATGGCTGCTCAATTTCAAGCTTAATCATTGTGGTGGAGCAGACTAGGGATTGCTGTTTTGGCTTTAGGGGTCAAAGCATCTTCCATGGGGTGGGAGCAGGTTTTCCATTTTCCACTTACATTGGTTTGAGGTATGAATTAGCTCCCCCACCTCGAACCTGACCCATGTATATTAAAAATATATTTGAAATATTCAAAATTTTAAGTGACTAGGCTTTAGCTCAAATGACACTTGCTCTTCCCATAATAGTAGGATGAAGGGGATTATTAAAATAATAATAATAATGGGTTAAAGGGTGAAGTCTTGAGTTCAAACCATTTGTTGCTTGTGTAGCTTGTCAATTAAAAAATATTTAATATTTTATTTATATTAAAATCCAGTTAATATATATATATATATATACACTTTTCAATTTTTTCTCTCCCTTATCAAACCCTAGCTACTGAACAAACCTCTCTCCATGTTAGTCTTCTCATTTGGCACCACCGCATTCTAAATAACTCTTTGCGCCATTGATGTCATCCCTTGCCTCTTCATCAAACCCTCCCTTTTCCACCTAACATTCTAGATGACTACTTTTTTAAACATCAACCAATACTACAACGTTTAGATCTCTCCTAAAGTACTAGATGACTCCCTTTTTAAACAACAACCAATACTACAACTTTTAGATCTCTCCTAAAGCACCACCTCTCCCTCATCCTCCACCACTCTAAATACTTCTCCACCCTTTTATCTGACCGACGACAACCCCACAATGACAATAAACTCAACTCGAAAACCTTCAAACTTCCATTGATAGCATCTCCACTATCAATACCCTCTCAGTCACCCTCAAACTCCTCTTTGAGGCAATAAAAACATAGCTAAAGTCTTGAAATTTTTTGGGGTTGCCAATGGATTCTCAAGAGCTAATCAGGGTCAGCCCCATGTATAGAAAGGAAACATCCCAACTTGTGTGTGAAAAGGTTCTGATTAATAATAAAGTGACAAAATTTTATGTTGGTTGTCAACCTATTGCAACCCTCCCTTTTTGTGGGTCACTAGTCTACCACAACCCTTGATTCTTGAATTGACATTGAAGAACATGAATAAATATGAAAGATAAAGTATTAATTAAAATAAGCAATTAAAGTTGGAGGAATGGAAAATTGAGAAGTATACTAGTGAAACTTCATTTGTTTTCTAACAAAATACAGGAATTTATTATTATAATTATAATATTTGTAACAAAATAAAGGAAATTGAAAAATGGTTTTTCATTTTAAGGACTCCATGAATGGATCAGAGCTGTGTTTCCAGTTACCTCATCAAGTTTTATTAAGTTTCTAGATCTGTTGAATTTTCACACATAATTTGTACTTAACTGCAGTGGTTTCCCTCTAGGCTATAATATACATCTCGTGAATTAGGGTGTAGCCCTTTGAAAATTTCCTGTGATATGAGAATTGCCTGTCTTACTGCTCCAACTTTGTCAAAATGTCAATTTTAATTATTATCAGAGCATAGGTTTTATGAATTTTGATGGGATTTCTCATTTCTGTACGAAAAGTGAAAAGTTACTGTCATATGCACAAATTTATTTATTTATTTATTTTTTTTCAATTTCAAATTGAATTGGTCTATTTTACAAGTTACAGCAAATCATTATATATTTATATGTATGCGCACCATTTAAGTTCTCTTAAATGAAGGTGACAATCTCAAAACAGTCTGGCTAAAATCTTACAGCTGGCTGAACTATATGCTGGATACTGTTTAGTGGGTTAGAAAAGTGAAATTAGTTCCTATTGTGAAAAAATACTACCTAATTCTGCATTGCTGTTTACCACTACTTTGGCATTGTAGATTTTAAAACAAACCCCTATGGCCAGCTTGAGAAGATCCTGAATGGTCCTCTTTATACAGAAACTCTCTGGTTTTGGTAGTGGCTGGTTCTATTGCTATTTCTGCATACCATTTGGATGTCTCTTTGGTGACATTTTTCTGAAACTTTGGCTTGTTCAAAGCAGATTAACATGCCACAGATACAACAGTCTTCTTCTCAGCAACAACAGGATCCTCTGCATCCACAGCAAGTGCAACAGGTTATACTCACTTCTGTTGACATAATGCTATTAAGACTCTTATTTTCATCACCATTAAAATTATAAATTTCAATGGAATCCAGTTCTTAGTTACAAGAAGTTTCATGTTTTACCGCTACCTCTAGCTGCAGTTATGTTAAAAAATTTATATCCTACAGTATATATATTTTTTATAAATGTTTTATTTGTTATTGCTTGCAATAAGTGACTTGGTTATTTGTTATGTAATAGAATAACCGAAAACGGAAAGGGCCCTCATCTTCTGGAGCTGCTAACAGTACTGGAACAGGAAATACAATTGGTCCTTCGCCAAACTCTCAACCATCAACTCCATCTACTCATACTCCTGGTGATGGAGTTGCTATGGCCGGTAATCTGCAGAATGTTGGTAGCGTGTCAAAAGGTTTAATGATGTATGGTGCAGATGGAGCAGGTGCTCTTGCATCATCCACAAACCAGCTGGTATATGAACTTTTGAGAAACTCCAACCTGCATACTACCCACCTGATGGGAAAATTTTAAATATGCATACTCGGTTCAACAGAACATGTATTTGTGTGCGTTGCTTGCAATTTAAGTTAATATGTTTTTCACAAGTGGCCTTGGGTCTTGAACCCATGATGTCAACTCTCCACCCCAATTTTTTATGGAGGGAGGAATGTCTAATAGAGCTACAACTGATTTGGATTGCACATTCCAAAATGAGGCAATACTTTTTTCAAAAAAAAATATTTAGAATCTAGAATGAACTGGCATAGCTGGTTTGGTTCCACATATGACCGCTATTTATATTGCTCATTTCAGTCATTCATTTGGTTTGGATACTTGAAGATCCTTGCTTAACAATATTTTTTGGATTGGGGGAGAGTTTAGTAGAGGGGAATAGGGGTGGAGATTAAATTCTACCTGTTTTAGATGGTTTTTAGAAGGAGATGGGAAAGGATTGAGGGGGAGCCCACTTCCCTTCTCTTCTTCTTCTTCTTCTTCTTCTTCTTCTTTTATTTTATTTATTTATCAGTTCCTCCACTTTAGAGGAATTTGGAGGGGAAGGGACTCAAGTTTAATGAATTTATATGTACGTTCTACTTTGCCATTTATGTTTCTTGAAAGTAGAGTTTAATAAATGAAGGGTATAATTGCCAAATTATTTATACACGATTCTTTCCCTGCCTTCTAACCCTAGAATAAAATAAAGGGAGGCACATGTACTCTCTTCTCTGCCCTTTTAATTTTTGAAACATCAAATAAGGGGGAGGGGTATTTACTCCCCTTTTCCACTCCTCTCCTCTCCTCTATCTTCCCCTCTTATCCTCTCCCTCCACACTTCCATAGTTTAAGGGAAAAGAAAAAGATAAGAAAATGTTGCGCCTATTCAGTTGTGTTATGTTTTAAAGTATCCTTTCTGAGAATAGCCAAAATGGTGCATGATGAGTTACTCTTTAAAGGCCTGTTCATGACTTTGTCCCTAATTACAGGATGACATGGATCATTTCGGAGATGTTGGCTCTTTAGATGATAATGTGGAATCTTTTCTCTCACATGATGATGGAGATGGAAGGGATTTGTTTGGTGCAATGAAACGAAACCCTTCCGAACATCATGCAGAAACTTCGAAAGGTAATCTATGATCTCATGGCTTGAGCAGTGATGATTATTTAAATTGACTGCAGCCAACAATGTGTCTTCTCCATATTAGGTTTTTCTTTCAATGAAGTTGGTTCCATGTGTAAAAGCAACAGCAAAGTTGTCTGCTGTCATTTCTCATCAGATGGGAAGTTATTGGCCAGTGCTGGGCATGACAAGAAGGTATAAGGCATTTTAGCAGGCAAGGGAATGAATTCCAAGTTTTAATTGTACACTTAAGGACAGATATTAGTGATTGTTTCTGTATTTGATGATGGTTTTGTTCACAATCTTTTAATTTAATAATTGCAGCCTTACAGGTCAATAAATACACCTACGCTACTAAAAAAGCTTAAAGAGCTTCTTTCCAATATTCCAGTTCTGTGTTGACTTTAAAAAATCATTAATTTTAGCCCCTTTCATTGATGTCCTTTCTTGCGTTTGTTTTTCTTAACCAGCATCCACATATGTCCTCTTGATGATGAAATCAATGCCTGCATTTATCTTTTGGAACTTGCTAGGGGTCATTAGATATTATTATGATATAATTTTTGACAAAACTACTAATTTCCAATAATAATTGCTAGGACAAAGTTTAGTTACAAGTTGTAGCCTTAGGCTACAACCTTACTCAATATCTTTTTATTGAAGGTGAATTTTGATAACTCTACCATTAGATTACATTTTCTTCTTATATTCTCCATGTTTGCAAAATTTTTAAAAAATTAAATGTCAATAGCTATATTATCAATAAATTGTTTAAATTGCAAGTTTTTGTAGTTTAAAATTATGCACAAAATATAAACTTATAGATCATATTGTAAATAATATTCGATTGACATAAAATTTGACATGCATATTAAGAACGTAAAGAACATGCAATTCAACGGTTAGATTTTCAAAATATGTAGTAATATCTATTTTATTGAGTAAGGTTGTAGCCTTAGACTACAACCAATTTTATAGCTTAACTTTTTCCTAATTGTTGTACGTCATGAGGTCTATGGCTAGTGTACTTTTGGTAATTTTCATGAGTTTTATTATGAGTGTACTCTTGGTTATTTATGATCTTGATGATTCTCATTATTAACACTTGTGTAGGTTTATATGTAATTTAATTACATTAGATGTCATTTTAATTGTTTATAATTAGGTTAGAGTTTAAGTGGGAAACCTATTGTGAATTTTTGTTGGTTTTTTGACCGAGCAATACCTTGTTGTAGTCTCTTTCTAGCATCTTGAGAGTGGATTTTTTTTTTTTTTTTAATATTTATTTATAAATTTTTTATATGTAACAAAATCTTTATTGATACCCAAAAAACCAAGTACACCAAGGGTGTTCCTATGGGAGTGGTACAATCAATCTCCCAAATTACAATGCTCAAACATATCAATAAGATTGAAACATGTAAAAGTTGTGTTTGCATTTCAAGTTTTGCTACATGTTCCACAATGTCCATACTTAGTATCTTAAGTATGGATATTGTGGAATAGATGTAGCAAAAGTTGAAACACAAGCATGACTTCCTGTGCTTTAATAATTATTTGGAGTTGTTCAGCAAAAAAAAAAAAAAAAAAATTATTTGGAGTTTGCAGTGTCTCCCATATCATAACGTCTACTTCCTTGGTCACAGTTCTCCCCTCTTGTGTCACTGTCTTTAGTCAACTTCCCTGTTGAGTAGTTAACTGTTGTTTTGAAAGATGAAAATTGCAGTTAATAATTTCAGGAAATGCTCTTTGCTTCCGATTTAATATTATACTTTGATTACACATTTCTTAGGGTAGGTCTTTAGGTAAATGCATGGTTTTTTTTTTCTTGGATTATACTTTGATTTATATAATCCTGGGAGTTGGGAACGCATGATGTGTGCGCACATGTTGCTTATTTATTTATTTATTTTAATGAACTTATCAAAATTTTAAAAATAATAATAATAAATAAGAAAAAGAAAAATACAAAAAAATGAACTATTTAAAATCTATTGCCCTTCCTTGGAATATATTTATTTTCGTAGATGATGTTTCTATTTTACAGAATACTAGTATTTAGGCACATCCGATGTGTACACAACACATTGTTAATGTTTCCAAAAAGAGAATTCATGACAAAGTAAAAATATTGCATATTTCCCTTATATAATTTACTTTGTTAAACCCTAAAATTTAAATTATCATGTTTGTTTTACATCATTGGATAGGAAAGACTGCAGTCATCTCTTACCTTTATCTTCTCCATGCTTGTTTTGCTTTTTTTTTTTTTTGAATTGGATAAATGGTTTGCATTTTTTTCTCATTAGCTTTTGGCTCAAAAGTGTGGTGGGGACAGTGAAAAATGGTGAAAGTGCCCATAATGGTAAAGATTCTATGAAAAGCTATAAATATCATTAGTATGAATCTGAATATTTTTACATATAAAAAAAGTATGAATCAGAATATTGAGGCCACCACTACACCATCCTCGTAAGATATGGTGTAATACCAAGAGGTCGTTCGATGTGCCCTAAGACCTGTGACATAGTAAATGTTTTCCTTGCATATTAATCTTAAATAGCTTTCATCTAGCATATATTTCAGAGGTTAACAAAACTGAATTTTTTATTTTAGTATCTAAAAACATCTCTACCAATGGTTAGAATCTTTTGAGAGATGTGGCTAAAGCTGAAGCTTCTTCTAGTCTTATAAAAACTTCACAAATGTTACTTTTGTGTAGCTTCAAGTGGATTTCATTTGTTTTGGCATTAATACTTTAAGATCTATGTTTTAGGTTTTAAATATATAACTAATTGTTTATTTTTCCTACAGGAGTGTGTATGTGGTTGTTAATTTTAGCTAGTCACAGACTTTTGTAATTGTTTTGAGCTCTCATCGACATGTTTCATTTCAGTGGGCAACTGCAACAATTAGATTTTATATAATTACAGTTCTCCCTGACCCCACACACGCACCACCCCCCCCACCACAAAAAAGGAAAAAGAAACAGATTTGTATGCTTATCATTTTTCATGTCAGTAGGTTGTTCTTTGGAACATGGAGACACTACAGACTGAGAGTACTCCAGAGGAACACAGTATGATAATTACTGATGTACGCTTCAGACCAAATTCAACACAGCTGGCAACATCTTCATTTGATACTACTGTGCGACTTTGGGATGCTGCAAAAGTAAATTCTACACTCTGCAGGAATTTATTTAAATTAGTTAGTAGTTGCTAAGAAACTTATATTGTTGTCCCTCCAATTGTAATCTTCATAGTAATACTCAGTATGATGGCTGCAACTGGTTGCTGCATTTTTACTGTATTGCTGCTGCATTTTTACCGTATTGTTGCTGCCTCATGCAATTTGACTTCTTCAAAACTAAATAATCACTTATGTATGATAAATATTGTTAATAATTCAACATAAGAAAATGATTTTTTTTTTTTTTTTTTTCAATTTCTTTTAGCAATGCTTTAGACTTTTACATTATTGAGTACCTAGATTCAAAATGGGTTAGACAAGAGGCATTGGTACTCTTCTATACCACCAGGCTGAACTATTACTATCATATGCCCGGTCCAAACTAAGGTAAGTGGGGAAGAGAAAAGGTGATATTACTCTTCACACACCACTGATTACCTAACTGTCCTTCAGAGACATGTAAGGGCAAAAATTGTCATTCTGGATTACCTTTTGAGGGTGATTTGTAATTCATTTCTAGAGTTGTTCGTCCTGTATATATTAAAGCCTACTTGCCATGTATTTTTATGGTAAACTCATGTCAATACCATCAGACCTCAAGACAGTAGGAATAAATTTCTGGACTTTATGATGTGAAGCCATTTCTTTACCTATTGTACCTTCTGGCATTTAATTATCAATGAAGATTCTGGTTTACATATCATGGGCACTTACTTCAGTTTATTGTTGCAGCCAAGTTATGTCTCACAGCCATTTACAGGGCATGCTTCGCATGTAATGTCCCTTGATTTCAGCCCTAAAAATAATGAAATTCTCTGCTCTTGCGATGCTAACAGTGAGATTCGTTTCTGGAATATTAATCAGTATTCTTGCACCCGTGCTTTCAAGGCTAGTTTTGGAGCTTTCTCATTATCTGTTGTACTGTTTTAAATATTTGAAGATTTATTGGATTTGGTTTGTTTTGCCCTCTGAACCTTTGTAGTTTGATGATCAGGGAGGTTCAGCACAGGTGAGATTTCAGCCAAGAATTGGACAACTTCTGGCTGCAGCAGCCGAAAAAGTTGTGTCCATCTTTGATGTCGAGACTGATAGGCAGACACACTCTTTACGGGTATGATATCTTTGTCAAATTCAGAAAAAGTTGGAATCCATTATAACTTCTCTTTCAAATGTTCATTTAGTCACTTTCTTTGTTTCTTTTGCATAGGACATTGCCATTTCAAACAGGCATCTCCCCCCTCCTCCCTCCCTATCTCTCTCCCTGTGTGTTTTCAAAAATTGGATTGCACATTCTAATATGCAGTTAGTAATTCTAATGTGTGGTCTTATGAATTTCAGGGGCACACTACAGATGTCCACTCTATTTGTTGGGACACAAATGGAGATTATTTGGCATCTGCCAGTCAAGAGTCTGTCAGGGTATGGTCTTTAGCCTCTGGAGACTGCATTCACGAGCTCAGCTCCAGTGGAAACATGTACCATTCTTGTGTTTTCCATCCAAGCTACCCCACTCTATTGGTCATTGGAGGCTACCAGGTGATATTTTTGCTTTGTTATTGTTGTATACCTGTATTTTCATTTCCTTGTGATGATACATGCATTTTCCTTGGTGAATTTTTTGCCTGCCAGTTTATTACCAATAAAAAAAATTAAAAAAAAGGCAATTCTTAAATGGCTATAATTGGTCAACAGTTGGGACTGAATTGATTTCCGACAGATCTTATAGATTGCTGACATTATTCATACTGATCGTTCTGCAGTCTTTGGAGCTTTGGAACCTGGCTGAGAATAAGTGTATGACAATTGCAGCTCATGATTGTGTGATAGCAGCTTTGGCGCAGTCACCACTAACAGGGATGGTTGCCTCCGCCAGTCACGACAAATCTGTTAAGATTTGGAAATAAATTAACTGCCTTTGGTTTATACAAATTTCCCACTATCAAAGTCTACCAGCCCTTTCATTCCAGATGCAGTAAAAGTCTGAATAAAGAAGAAAGAAAAGGAGAGAAAAATTTACACCTTTGTACTTAATTTATTTTTCTTTTATTTCACTTTCATTATTTATCTTCTTTTTTTTTTTTTTTTTTTTTTTTTTTTTTTTTTTTAAATTTTAATATGTAATAAAGGGAATGTAGGTTTCCCTGTGGTCTCATTTGGTAGTTAATTTGGCCGTATTGCATTTGTTGGGTTTTGAAAACTTCTTTCGTGAGGTTTTGGTACCCTGGTAGTTGTGATTAAGTGGTTGAGGTACTGTATTTTTAGGTGGAATAATTGGTATAAATACATCTATTTAACGGTTAAGCCTCTATGACACTCATCAAAATATCACCATTTCCTCATTTCAAGGACCCCATTGAGGAATGGCATACTTTTTTAGTGCAGCCAACGTTTTCATGCCTATGGTCATGTATGCCGTTTGATAGAAATGCAATTTCAATCTAACCTAACCGGAAACGTGCAATGCAATTAAGGCAGAAATGGTATTGGATGTGACAGTTACATATGACATATCTCGCGATTAATTCTGAAGTATTCATGGAGCACGATGAATGGTGTTTCCCCTCTCATATTCATGGTAAAGTTTATTCATTAAATTCATGGTGTAGTTTATCATGAATATGAATGTGAGAGGAGAGAGCACTATTTCACCATACTTTGGAAGTACCTAAGTATTTTTCATATCTCACATGGACATAGATCCCACACTTGGAAAAAGGATGTTGCATGTCATTAAGATACCTTTTATTGTTGTTATTATTATTATTATTATTAGAATATTAAGATACCTGTTTTTGTCTAGGATTTTTTGGCAAAATTTTAATATCTACAACAAATTTTAAGAGCAAATATTGAAGGGATAATTACAAATTATCCAATTGAGGTTGGACTCAAATTTACTTTGCCTACCTATACTTTGAAAATTGTTATTTTACCCACTTGAGGTAAGCATTGTTAAGTGGTCATTGTTTTCATTGTTAAAAATGTTAAAGGAAAAAAATGGGCCAAACAAAATTAGAGAAAACATGATCAAAAAGTAGTATTTATAGAAATTGTTATGTTTGTCTCAAGATCTTAAACAAATGATGGTTTTGGGCTTCATTAATGCAAGACATAGGGATTTGTAATGATACCTATGAATGGGGATATTCCTAAAATTCACAGAGAAAAAAGGAAGTGAGTTAGACAAAAAGAGAAGAAACTTGGACAAAAAGAAAGGAAGTGACTTAGACAAATCTTTTTTGTCAATAACCTCATACCAATCAATCGAATATTGATTAATACGTAATCGATCGAACACTACAAGCAAGAAGATCCAATTTCTATAATTGACGCATATCTCACAGGAATGTTTGTAATATAAGGTTTCGAAATTTTGAAGAAATTCATAAATACAATAGAGGCTTGATTCATGCAGGAACAATTTCTCTCTCTAATGAGTCTATCTTTTTGGTGCACTATTTTGCTGAGCATTGTGGGTGAGATTTGGCTTTTTTTATTATTATGTGAGATTTGAGTATAGATTTTTTTTTTGGTGAGGGGTCTTAGTGATGGCGGGGTTGGTGGGTGTGAATACCATTTGAATATGAGAAATATATATTGTGAAAGTGAGAGAGAGATGGAAGTGAACACTTTTAGGGCTTTTATTTTGCTCTATCTAATCTTTTTGTTGCATTCATTATACTTTTAATCTACATATTATCTTGATTTCAACTAGGGGTGTTAAATGGGTGGGTTTGGGGTGGGCATAATTGTTATGATCCTAGTGTCTCACATGGATTAAGTATAAACTTAACCATGTGTTTATAAGCACTTGGGCACCCTCCCCTTCCAAGTTGGTTTTCAAGGGTGAGTTCTACCCATGAGTTTGTAACATTAGTATCAAATCATTACGATTCCAATTCACCACCATGATTGAAACTCGATAAAATTCCCAAAACTCAGAAAAAATTGCAGCTTTATCCAAGATTTCAGATTGCCATGAACATACTTTATAGGAAATGCAGAAGCAATTACCAACTAAGTTAAATGCAGTGAAAAATAAATTTGACACAAATGATTTGTTTACGAATGAGAAAAACTACCGAAGCAAAACCCCACCAGGTGAATTTAAGGTCATTACTCCCAATAATCCACTATTATCAAAACAAGCGATTACAAGTAAAAGGAATCCTAGTATCTAATACCAACCTACAATTAAACCCTTACCCTAATACCTAATTGGACTTATAATGTAGCGGCGATCTCTCCTTTCAATGCACGACTCCCAGTACGTGACTAACCAATGATGCACGGATTTCAGTACGTGACTAACTCCACAGCAACCCTTTGATTGTTGTAGTTGATTTGCAACAGCTTCACATAGAAACACCAATAAGATCTTTAATGATAGTGTGAGAGAATTTGCTTGGTTACAAAAACCAAAGACGTACAAGAAACACAGTAAGAACTCTTTCTTCTGTAGGAGGAGGTTGGGGTTACAAAAAGAAAACCTTATGAAGCTCTCTAGGGTTAGGTTTCTCTTTTTCCACCTTCTTTGAAAATGAGCTTAATGGGCTCTTCTATTCCAAATAGGTTTACACAAACCTTGAGCTTTCCTAGTCCAATAAGGATTATACAAAGTTACAAACTCACAAACCTTGGGTTTTCCTATTCCTATAAGGATTATACAAACCCATAAATAAACAGCCTTTTAGAATAAAAATGTTGCTAGCTATAGTCTGAATCCTGTAAACTTGATAGATCGAGACATGTGTTGAGCTTTAATGAATCTCGACAGATTGAACTTTTGTCGAGGAGGTATCGAAACTTGCAGATTGCACTTTTCTTGAGCAGTTCTGGAGTAATCTTCACATCTTCAATTTAACCACTTGTAATGATCATCTTGAACATTCTTAAATTTACCCAAATACAGGTAAAGTGCGTTTTCTCTAAAGATATGCCAATTACATAAAAATATGTCCTTAATAATCTCCCCCTTTGTAACGATCATCTTGAACATTTATAGATTTACCCAAATACAAGTAAAGTGTGTTTTGTTAAAAGATATGCTAGTTACATAAAAATATGTCTTTAACAATCTCTCCTTTTGACAATCCGTGACAAAACCACAAGAGTGCATTGAATGTCCTAGAATAAATTCTACTCAAAATTATAGAATAAATAAGCCTAGTCTAAAAGATCTGAACCTTGGAAGTTGGTGCAAGAAGAAGGTTCGGAATTTTGACTTGGCTTTAATTTTTCTTTCTTGAAAGGCACTAAACAAAACACATCAAGGTACCATGTGGAAAATAATGACAAGTTAAATAAACAAGAAACATGTGTATAAAGAGAGAAAAGTAAAAACACATGTGAGATAAAGAATGAAACACATACATCATCATCAAATATAGAAATAACACATGATGTATGTAAATGGTTACAAAACCAAAAGATACACAACATAAAATATATATCAATATCAAAGTGTATCAGACTAACTCTCCCCCCTAAGTTAGTTACATCAAAAACTTTCTTCCCTTTAACATGAAGTTCTCCCCCTAAGTCTATTACTTCCCCTCAGGAAAGACATTCAATTCTCAAAATTTTCCCCCTTTTTGACATGACTGTCAAAGGGCATAAAAAGCCAAAAGACTTGACCGGAGACAAACAGAAAATAGATGAAGAGGGAATAAGGAGAACAAGGAACCATAGACCTACAAGAAAAAGAAAAACAAGATGCAATGGACACAAAGGAAAAAAAGAAAGAAGAAGAAGCAAAACAAAGAAAAAAAGAAATGCATGCAACGGTATCTTGATCGATTGAGGAGGTGTCGAGAATCTATTGAGAAAAAGCCAACCTCGATGGATCGAGAATTTGTCGAGAATCTATCGGCCAGATAGAAAGTTTCTCGGTGGATCGAGAAGCTGTCAAGAAGCTATCGAGACAAATTCCAGAAAGCTTGATGGATCGAAATATCGCTAACTTCTGTCGAGAAAAGAAGAAAGAGGGGCTCGATAGAAGTGAATCTGTCAAGGATCTGTCGAGAAGCTATTAGGCTTGAAGAAAATGAGTTTTTCAAAGAGAGGAAAAACATGTAGAGATGAAAGCAACAAGCAAGCTACTCAAACATGTTGGGCTTTGTGGAGCCTAGTTGTGTTTGATCCGGATGACGACCCAACCCAAAATATTGTTGCGTGGTTTTGATAATTAGGGTTACTTGATGTAGTTTTTTTTTTTTTAGAGAGAAAAAAAATGTATTGCCGCACTTTGTATTTTTTTCTAATAATAGTGAAATCCCTACAACTCCGTGGATATAGGCAAATTGCCGAACCACGTAAATATTGTCTTGTGTGTAATTTTTTTTTTTCTTTGGCATGTGTTTTCTCTATTTTTGTTTCTCACAAGTTGAGAATTTCGTGTTGATTCCTTAAAAATCATAGATCCAATTAACATGTTAAGCTCTCAAAAAAATCTCTCAACAAGAAAAAATGTAAAGCATTCATGATCCAAAACACACACACACTAGTTGCAAAAATAAGGAAATCAACCTCCCTCGAATCACAACAATTCAGAAGAATTAGAACCTAGCAACACCAAAAATAGGTTCGTCAATACACAATTTCTCACTTAAAAATCTATTTTCACACTTAAACGGTTTTATCCTAGACAATATTGATATATCCAAAATCCTCTATTAATTTACTTAACTATCCAATACACTTTCAGCTTTGATCAGATTTCTAGACTAAAAAAATATTGCTGCCTAGTCAGATTTTTCCACTATAAATTCCTAGATTGGGATTCATCAAATACCAGCTCTCCTTTGCCTCAGGCACATTTATGGTATTCTACACAGAAGGTGATCAAAGCCTTAAGACTTCTAATTGATGCTGGGAATAAATATAGGTATGACTTGGTGGACATAATTAACACGGCAAGTACTGTCAAAGCTAGCAACCAAGAATTTTTGGATGCTGTGACTGCTTTTTCAACAAAAGGATTTAAAAGCTTTAAATCTTCATAACAAGGATTTTATTATATACCTTTATATTCAATCTAACATAGGAAGCCACGTACAAGCCTTACCTATCAATCTAGTTGCCTATTATCCCTTAATGCCGCTGGACAAGTTTTGAATCTTGGCAGGTGCGTGAATGATAGATTGGGAACTTAGATAGATAGTGAAATTATATAGTAAACCATAAGTAGCTTTTCCTCATTCGCATGGTGACAAACCAATTGATAAAGTCCAAACCTATTAGATACAATTTCAAAGCTTCTCTGACATACAATGTTCTTGACCAATCCTAATCTAATATAATAACAATATAGAATATCTTTTCCTTAATGTACGGATAGGTGGAAATTCATGAGACCCACGTCTCTTAGTTCCTTTCCATGACACATGCCTATATGCACTTGCCTAGTCTAAGTATGATAACAAATTAAGGAGTCCTATTTCCATTAACATAGTCATAGAAACCATACCTGTTGTCTCTACTCCCAACCACAGTGACGGGAAGCAAGGTTTCAGCAGTGTAATGCGGCTGAAGCAAAAGGAAGTCTGTGTGACTAAAGAGGAAGGAGGCTAGGGTTTTATTTTATTTTATTTTATTTTAAAGCTTATCAAGGCCCATATATTTACTTATGTCACTGCACTTGAGCTTCATATTCCATAATATTTATCTTATTTTTAATATCTTAGGCCCAATTCAATTTAATCCATTCAATTGTGAGCCTCCTTATAAGTTATGAATAATTAATTAAATTGGTGTAAAAAGAAAATTATGGGGTGTTACACCTCCTCCTTAGATCCTTTGCTATATTGCTTTGCCTTAGCCGGTTAGCCCTCTGCCCTCTGCATTTTTTTATGAGCTATGGTGTGTTGACTGTTGTGTTTGTAAGTTATGACTTTTTATGAATTGTTGTGTTATGTCTCTCAACTATTGTGTAATTTTGTGGCTTTTTGTGTGGACCGATTTCAGTGGACTGTTTATAACTTCTTCTTTTTTTTTTTTGGTTTTATCTATAAAGAAATAAAGGGGGACCACTAGGACAGTAGGACATGACTAGTTTTGTGAGTGCTGTCAACTGAGATTGTGAATTTGTAAGACTAGTGTTTGGTAAGTCATAAGTGACTTTTTTGTGAGACCAATTGACCAAAGTCTTTGGTCTGATTGTTTTGGTTTTATCAAAAATTTTGTCTTTGTCACTTTGTGTGATGTGACTAATATTAGTAATATATATGAACTTGTGAATTTTGTCTTTGTCCCTTTGTGTGATGTCGCTGTTTGTGATTATTTTGGTTTTAGATTTTTTTTTTTTTTTTTGGTTGAGAAGTCCCTTTTTTTAGTTGGTGTATAGAACTACGAAATATGGAAATAATGAAAAAAAAATTTTAATTTGTAGATCATAAAAAAAAAAAAAAAAAATTGTTTTAAGCTTTGCCCCCTTCCCCCCCCCCCCCCACCAGGTTCGAATCCTAGTTCTGTCCTTGAAAAGGCATCTCATAAGCATTCGCCTTATAAGTAGTTTAAAAAAAATAAAAAAAAAAAAAAAAAAAAAAAAAAACCCACATCTCCATATTTTTGGTACCAATCAAAACAATGAGTAGGTGACCAAAAATTATGCTCCAAACTATTGTCTTCATCAGTTGTAAATGCATATTGAAAGCTAGAGTTATCTTCTTTAGCAACTTTGCAAAATCATAGGAGATCCACGGCATAATTCTTTGCATTTTTCCTTCTTATTTTCACATAAAGATTATGAATATCCCTTTGAAAAAATGGATGTTGTCCATGTTTCAAATGCCTCTCAAGTACCATAACACGCATTACCTCTCTAATTGAAAGTCGAACTTCTTTCAATAAGAAAATGCATTCTTCATCGTCTATAGTGCTAACTTGATTGGCTTGAAGATATCGTACTTCCAAAGGAGAGAACAAATCATGATTGTGATCTATAACAAACTTAGTGACATTCCATTCTCGAGGAAAAATATCAAATGACTTTCATAAAATGATACTTAGATGAGTTTTGGCATCCACATTTTAAAGACTTCCTATTTCATTGTTCCTTAGATGGATCCTATTTTTAGTGGTTGTTTACCTTGTTGATAACAAAAGAAATCACATCTTGCCATTTCTCTTCTTTTTTTCTTTCTTTTTTTTTCTCAATACGACCTTTTCGAATTGTAAAACCAAAACGATTTGCATAATTTCTATAGAAAATGAAAACTTCTTCTTCACTAGGAAACCTTTGACCAACAAAACGCTCAAACTCATTTTCTATTGAATTTATATCTTCATGTTCTTAAATAACCCCATTTCATCTATTAGAGTCTAGACATTCATTCCAATCAATTATTTCCTCTTCATAAGTATTATTATTTTTTCCATCATTTGGAACTTCAACACAATTCTTTGAAACACTTCCATGAATCTCACTTGCAATCAAATCATCATCAACTTGTGCTATATTAAAACAAAAATTAAAAAAACAATCAACATCATATAATATGAATTATATATGACAAATAAAATGAAATAATAATACCTTCTTGAGACAATTCATTTAAGTCAAAACAATTCAATGAAACAAATTAATGAGTCTCACTTGCATCTACATTGTCATCCATTGGTGCTATATTAAGACAAAAGTTTAAAATATAAACATCATTTTCTACAATACATGGAATGTAAATTTACAAATAAAATAAAATTATAATACTTTCTTGAAGGGGTTCATTTAAGTTAAAACAATTTTTTGGAGTAAAGTAATGAGTCTCACTTGCAACTACATTCTCATTCATTAGTGCTATAATATATGATAGGCCAAGAATGTATTGTTCCCTTAGGTAAATTAACCAATTAATTAGCCAAGTGAATTAATTAAATCAATTAACATGCAATACGCATGGTAGCACAAACAAATCACCAAATAACTAAATGCATCAAAAAATAAATTTGACACGGGTGATTTGTTTATGAATAGAAAAAACCACCGAGGCAAAACCCCACCGGGTGAATTTAAGGTTATCACTCTCGAGAATCTACTATTATCAAAACAAGCGATTACAAGTAAATGAATCCTTTTACCTTATACAAACTTACAGTTGAACCCTTACCTTAATACACAATTGGACTTATAATGTAGTGACAATCTCTCCTTTCAATGCACGACTCCAAGTACATAACTAACCAATCAATGCACGGATCCCAGTGCGTGACTAACACACCAACTAGAGAAGGATGTTGGCTGCAAAGTTCTTCAATTCAAGTGAGAAAGCCCTTAAAAATAATCCTTATATATGTTTAGGATTGTGAGAAAAGAAAACCTAAACACAAAGCATGCATATGCGTGAAAAACAGATCTAGAAATCTGAATTTTTTAATTCTCAATATATACATCTATCGAGCTATCTGTCAAGTTTCGAATATTAAATCTTGATAGATACATCTATCGAGATATTAGTCGAGCTTTAATGAACAGCACTTCTTCACTTGATTCTTGGACAAATTTGCATGGCTTCAATACTTGGACTTGAACTCTTATTTCTTGAAGTATTAAACACATCCTAAATCTACTCAATTACAAATAAAGTGTGTTTTATCAAAGGGTTAGCCAATTCTAAATAACATATATTCATAACATGTTCCACATATGTCCTAACAATATACATGTATTAGAAATAAAAATTAACATCATATTAATTTTGGTGCTACATTAAAATGAGAGTTTAAAAAATAAACATCATATTCTAAGATAAATGAAATGTAAATCGCAAATAAAATAAAATTATAATACTTTCTTGAAGTAGTTCATTTAAGTCAAAACAATCTTTTGGAGTAAAGTATTGAGTCTCACTTGCAACTCTATTTACACCCATTGGTGCTACAATATACATGTATCAAAAAAAAAAAATTAAAATCATATTAATTTTAATCTATTTTTTTACAAAAAAAAACCTATGAATAAAAAAAAAAAATACAATAGTGATACCTTGTTTAATAATTCCTCAATCCTTCATTGACATTTCATCATCTCTTTTTCTCTTTGATATTGGTGGAGGGGAAGAAATTGAGTTTGATACTGATAGAGTGAGAGAAAATGGATAGTAAAATATTTGTAAAATAATATTTTATGGGAAATAAAAAATGAAATGGAGAGAAATATGTTAAGAGAGTAATTTTGTCCAAAGAAGAAAAGTGGCTCTTGCCAGCCGTGTCTCCAAAGAAGAAAAATTGTTCTTACCTGCCGTGTCTCCCTATTTCTCCCATTTATTCAATTTTTATATTAAGCGGGACCCACACTATTTGAAACTTAACAAAGCGTTAAAATTTGCCATAAGTATCCACATGGTTTCATTGAAAAGGGGAAAAAAAAATGGGTGCTGTTGGAATCCTTGTGATCTGTGTCTCAAGCTCTGTGTGTCTATACTTTCTCTTAGCTCTCATCCGGGTCCTTCTCAAACTATGTTGGACTCCAATTCGCATGCAGTTTCTAATGGGTTCACAGGGAATCAAAGGTCCTTCCTACAGATCCTTCCATGGAAGCACCAAGGAAATTTTGAATATGAAAAAAGATGCCATGAGCAGGCCTATGGATTTATCACATGACATAATGTCCAAAGTTCGGCCTCATATTCACTCATGGCGCAACAAATATGGTAAAAACAAATTAGTAGTTTAATTTGGATTTTGTGTTGTTTTTCTTTCCCTAATCAAGTTGTTCTCCTTACTCAATTTGAAGTATGGCTTTGTCAATTTTTTTTTTTTCTTTTTTTCTTTGAGTATATGAAAATCTGTCCCTTTAAGTACATATTATGAGTATTATGATTACATATTACTATTAGTATTAGAAGCAGTGAAGCACAATACAGAGCACAAAGACTATATATATTTTCAACTATGTTTTAGCTGAATTTTACTAAATTTGGTCATTTTTCATTTTCTTGCCTTTTTTTTGGTTTGGTCCAGGGAAGAATTTTCTTCTATGGAATGGTCCTGAAGCTCAAATGGTCGTAACAGAACCAGAGCTTATCAAAGAGATACTGAATAATAGAGACAACGCGTTCCCAAAGCGAAAGACAACTGAAGGTTTTGTAAAGAAGCTCTTAGGAGATGGGCTTGTGACATCTGAAGGTGAAAAATGGGCAAAGATGCGAAAACTGGCCAATTCTGCCTTCCATGCAGAGAGCCTGAAAGTAAGCTCTTAGGTTGCGTCTAAGATTAGAGTTTGAATTCAGTTTATTTTATTACTTAGCTTATTTTTATTATTATTCTTGAATTTTATTGTTTAATACTATTTATGGGTCTACTATTTCAAATAATTGTTACCCTTATCTACGGTTCTTTTAATAAAAAGTTTTCAGTTTCAGCTAAATAAGTGAGTCTTAAACATACCCTAAACATTACTAGTTATTATTGGCATTGAAAAACTTGTTCAATCGATAATCTTAAGAGGAACTAAACACAATGTTAAGATATGTTTCACATTTTGCACATGTTTAAGAACCACTTAGTGGCTTGAATCAAGACATATCAATTATCATTGATTCAGGCCTAATCAAGAACCTTTCTTGTTCCTTCTCTGTTTGGTCCACTTAAATACTCAATGAAAAATAAGCTTATTAATAAATTATATACCAAAAAAAAAAAAAGATATAAAATCCTAGAAATTAGTCTGAATTGTTACAAGGGGTTCACTTTTGTATGTAGAATATGATTCCAGCAATGATCACCAGTGTGGAGGTGATGCTAGAAAGGTGGAAACATCATGAAGGCAAAGAGATTGAGGTATTTGAAGAATTTAGGCTATTGACATCAGAACTGATTTCTAGGACAGCTTTTGGGAGCAGTTACTTGGAAGGGGAGAACATTTTTCAGATGTTGATGAAATTGACTTTGTTAACGTCCAGAAATATTTATAAACTCAAGTTTCCTGGCATCAGGTAAAGCCCTTTTACGTTAAACCAACAATTGAGAAACAAAGAACTACTCCCCACTTTATATTCTTGGTGAAATGATTTCTTGTCTATTGTTACAGTAAATTTTATAAAACCAGCGATGAAATTGAATCAGAGCAACTTGAAAAAGAAATATTCAACTCTATGTTAGAGATAATTAAGAAAAAAGAAGAGAAGGTAATGACTGAAGAGGTTGGCAGTTTTGGGAATGATTTTCTTCAATTACTTGTAAAGGCTTATCATGATGCCAATTATAGCCCAAAGATTTCAATACAAGATCTAGTGGATGAGTGCAAGACATTTTACTTTGCTGGACAAGAAACCACTAATTCTTTGCTAGCATGGACTGTATTGCTTCTAGCGATCCACACTGATTGGCAAGAGGAAGCAAGAAAGGAGGTTCTCAATTTATTTGGCCACCAAAATCCAAATCCAGATGGTATCACAAAGCTTAAGACTGTAAGAACATCTCAAACTCAAATTAATTACTTACGTGAATAACATACTACATATCCAGCTCAATTGCAAATTCTAAATTCTTGACATTTTTTCCCATGCAGATGGGCATGATCATCAATGAGTCTTTAAGGTTATATCCACCTATACTTTCAATAGTAAGAAAAGTTGAAAGGAAAACTAGACTTGGGAAGCTCACTCTTCCAGCTGAACTGGTGTTGCTCATCTCAAATATTGCAGTTCACCATGACCCTCAATTATGGGGAGAGGATGTGCATCTTTTCAAACCAGAGAGATTCTCAGAAGGTGTGTCCAAAGCTACTAACAACAACATAGCTGCTTTTTTGCCATTTGGAATGGGACCCCGAAACTGTGTGGGCTTTAACTTTGCTACTACTGAAACAAAGATTGCTCTTTCTATGATTCTACAACGCTATGCCTTCACCCTATCCCCAGCCTATGTGCACTCACCATTTCAGCTTCTTACCCTTCGCCCACAACATGGACTTCAAGTGCTGCTACACTCACTGTGAAGACTAGAACTGGCAATAATATGTGCACTTGTGCACAGAACATCCATACATCAATGCATTCGTGTGTGTACCTTTTTTTTTATTCTAGCTGTTGCTGAGCTTTAAATTTGGTTGCTTGGAAGAGTAAGTGAAAACTGATGAGTTACACAAAAAGTGAACGAACATCGAACTACTAAAATTAATAAAAACATCGAAATCCAGGGTGACCAATTTGCGGATTAACATGTTGATCATTAATTGGTGTAACTTAAATGCATATGGAGGGCTTCCAAATACCTCAAGATATGATATGAACTGGACCATTTGGTCATAACTGTTGTCTTATGTGTGCTTAATCCTAATTAAATTTGATCCTTTCTTGATCTTGATTAGATGGTCAAAGTGGGCCAACGCTTACGGAAGTTTACATTAATTAAGATCATGACATACCAAAACGTAATATACAACATAAGAAGAAGAATAAGCACAATGAACACATCTGCGGCACTGAGTAGTTTATTTTTCTACTGTGTATTGCCCCACAGCTATTGTTACAAATATGGAGTGAATTGTTATTAGGAGTAGGGAAGAAGATGTGGTACCAGGTCCTGGGTGAGGAAAGGTATTCGTAGTGTCTTTCATCTGTTGAGAGGAGGAGCTTGTTTATGTGTAGTATATGAATGCGAAAATGATGTCCGATTAGAAGACTTCAAACCTGTTCTGAAATAATCTGTTTAGGTAAAGATTAAAGAAGAGAGAAGACATTAAAAAAATGCAGAGAATTTATGTGGCTCGGTAGTATGCCTATGCTGGCAATGCTCACCGGAGCGTGCAGCTAATGATCCATTATATGAGAAAATAAGGTTACAACGGTGGTAAGCACCTTCGATCCATACCGTTCCACTCCACTTCATTCTGCCCATTAAGGCCATGCCTGACAGTTGCTAATCTGGTTAGTCCTACTCCTAACAATGTATGAGGAAATCAAAAGGCTATAAAGTGTGTTTGATTTTATTTTGAAATTGAGGAATAATTAAAATTTTAAATAAAAAAAAAAAAAAAAAAGAGGGGAGAGAGAGGGAAACATAAAGGGTGGGAAGTTGCAACATTCAAAAAGAAATAAAAAAAAAAGGCTAAGTGAAGGACTTACCATAGCAAGGTACCTCTTCAAATTGAGGAAGGCCTCGTGCCTCCTCATGGACCGGAGCTCATGATGGAAAACAAGAGTCTACGCAGTGGAAAAATTAAATTGACAGATCTACTTCATTCTCAATGGTCAACATGTGCCATATAAGTTTCAAAATTAGAGAATAAAGTTGTGTACCTTGAAGCAGTGAAATTCAAAACCGAAAATTCAGAAATTCTTGAGAAAACTTTCAATTTTCACTCCAATTTCACTAAAACCCAAGATGTGTGGTCTCTCAATCAGATATATGAGTTTGTTCTAAAGAGAATTGAAGAATGTCCAACACTCACATACATACCAATTCATTGTCATCTTTTAAATCTATATGTTTCTCTCTATATATCTGATTATCTAATTGGGCAACCTTTTGGGCATTCCCAATTGGGCTTTAGAATGTGGTTTGGAGTGGGACCACAAGGGAACAAATAAGACTCTAGCTCCAATGGGCCTTGAACTTTTCTGTCAACTCTTGACAAGTGCAAAATTACCATTAACTATACTTAATACCACTATATAAATATAGTTGCACTCTAGGCCTTATTAATAAATTATATCTCAAGACTTTGTTGTACATGCAACTCCTTCATAAAATACTCGTAGTAACACAAAGTCATGAATGAAGACTACCACTTTGGGAACTACTATATCTTAATCCTTGAGTACCCGGTTTAATCTTTTAATGTTATTCATTATATATTTATGAAATCCAATTTCATAAATATATACTTTAGTCTCACTAAAGTGGTTAGGCCTAACTTTTTGAATAACAAATCCATTAAACTTATCTCAAGGGAATATTTTGTATCTCCGTTAAGAGACTATGAATTTCATCTTGAGAATGTATGTTCTATCTACACTAAATGTGGCTGCCCAACATACTGAGGTTTTGACCGTTACTTTAAGTCTCACTCCTGATATATCAAAGCAACCTACACTTCATAATCAGGTCCATTATTCTCTCAGGATTAAGAGTTCATGTAAATGAAAGTCGTGAGATTTATTATTCAATTCACAGTCATTAGGAGAATAATAAATCTCACAGCGGTCCTGTTCAATATGTTTTAACTCTTAAAACATATCAACATGTCAACTAGAAGTCACCACTTCCATACACAAGACAGATCATCTTAGTTGATATGTTATAGTCTTCGCAAATGAAATGCCCAATTTCATTACCAACTACAAACCAAATTCTGAGTTTACAAAAAATTTGTGACTTAAATTTTGTGTGACTAAATCACATAAAGAACTTACTATGCATCTCATAAACTATATGATAATGTCCAAACATTCGTATTACCATTATTTCAGATAATAATAAAACAACTTTATTAATTGCAATATTAAGTCATACATCATGTCATATATAATGTCATACATTATATAATACATAGCATTATACAATAAGATTCTAGGGCACAAATCCCAACAGCTCAGCCATGTCCTCAGGGAGCAACAGATCCTGCTCCACTACGTCGGCCACGTAGCCAGACCTCCCTTGCTAGAAGTCCCTAATGAGGCATTGGTTGGCAAAGGAGCTCCATCCAACATTGGAGCAGGGATCTGGGATGGAGGTTCGACTTAAGCATCACTCCTCTGTCATCTCCCGTTTGCCCCACTTGGCTTGTTTGCCCCTCATGTAGGCTCGACCTTCTAGGAGGGGTGGGTTTTTCCTCCTTCCACCACCTCTTTACCCTTTTGCTCCCTCTTCCTTTTGTGGTCTGTAGGATCATATTGGAGGGGCTAGGTGGGTGAAAGGGTAGGAGGCCTGGTTTGGGAGCCTTCCAGGCACTTTTCCCTCTGTTGGGACTCCACAACTCTTAGAAGGTTGACCTGGGCTTGTGTTGTATCCCCATGTCTTCTGTAGGGGGGAGCCTCTTAGTCTAGCTTTTTGAGCGGGAAGGGGATGGCCGAGGTCACCCATGAAATTTCAAAGGACGAAGGCTGTTGAAGACTTCAAAGTCGTCTACGGATTCTTCAAAGTCTGAGACTTCAACGATCCCTTCCTCTCCCTTAGTTGAAGGTTAGGACGAGGTTGCCTCCTCCTCGACAAAGCATTGGAGGGCAGGGCTACCTTTGAAATGCCTTCTGGTATGGGATTGGTGGTGAGCGTGCCTTCTGGGATAGGAACAGTGGTAAGGAAGCCTGGACCAACAACACTGATCTGATGCAGGCAAGGGTCCCTTGCTTTGATTACGCACCTTGACACCTGGACACTTTTGGAGATAGGGATGTAGTCCAAGATTAGATGAGCCACCCTCAGTTAGCCGTCTGTGTGGACGAACACCTCGACCTTCAAGATCTTGTCCAAGCATGGCTGGTTCATGAGATTAAAGTTGGGAATAGTAGCGTTCTTATCTGCAAACCATTGAAAAAAACAAAAAACATCATTAGCAAAGAATAACGCAAATCAAAGGAAATTTCATGTACAAAAAAAAAAAAAAAAAAAAAAAAAAAAAAAAAAAAAAAAAAAAGAAAGAAAGAAAGAAAGAAAGAAAAAGAAAATTGGGTAACTATGAAATTATAAACCTAGACCTAGAACCCCACTTGGTTTCCCCTCTCTCGTCGAACAGGGGAGGCCATCGTGCCACTCCCCTAATACGACCAAGAAGTATTTTTTTAGGCTTTTGTTGGAATCAAGGAGGCATTGGATAAGCCTGACCTTAGGGTACCTAGATTTTAGGTAATACCACTGTCCCGTTAGGTGATAGAGGTTGTGAATCCAATTCACGTCATGGTGAGTGAGGTTTAAGCCCATTCTCTCGTTAAGGGCATCTACACTACCTATGATTCTAAACATGTTTAGGGCACATTGGGTGGGAACTAACTTATGGGCCCTAAGGTAGTCCCTAGTGACCTTGCCCATAGGGATTCTCATCCCTCCTTCTATGAAGGCAATCATTGGGATTACCACCTCTCCCTCTTACCTCGCCTCATGCCATTGCCCTTCCTTACAGTATCTAATCTCAACTCCTGACGGGATCCTATACCTAGCTTTGAAGCTCTCTAAATCCTCCTCAGAGTCTACCAAATGGGCGAATCTACCCATTTCTAAGAAAGATTTGGAGGTACTAAGAAGATTGAGAGAAATAAGAGGAGCCAAGGAGGAAAAGACAAAGAAAAGAAAAATAGATGGAAAAAGTAAATGAAGAGATTTATAAAGACTTATGTAAAAAAGGGAACTGATCTCCTCGAACTGGCTCTAGGTATTTTTGAGGGCGTAAGTAGTTTGGGTAAGTTTGTAGGTTCAGTGTATGAGTGCTAAAGTAAGATAAATGATTGATTTGGGTAGTATTTATATCAAAAAGAAAGTTACAAGCAGGAAAATTCCTGCTTGAGTTCCAGCAAAATCCCCAGCCGTTAGATCCGCATCGCGCCGTAAAATGTAGGGAACATGGAGCCGTAAAAATTTAATGAGGACGCGTCTTGTATGTCGAAGTGTCAAGAGCAAGGCTTAGGCAGATAAAAAAGGCATTTGCGCAATCAAGAGTAATGTATGATAAAGGTAAAATGGATGTGGTGATATCGAAATCCTCTTTTTTGCCCGAGGAGCAAAAGAGGGGAATTCTGAGGGGATATTGTAGGGATATTAGGCCCGTAGAATGTATTGGGTCGGGTGCTTAGTCCAAGGACACCTCATAAGTTCGAGGATGGATAAACATGTGATAGAGATCAACATTAATAAATAAAGTAAGGGATTTAGGTGTTATGTTCCAGGGAAGTAATATGAGGATGAATGCTTCCTCGGCCAAGCAAAGCTGAGATCAAAAGATGCGATTTGACATTAAGAGCAACGTTCCGGACAATTCCACTGATAAGGATAAGTATCAGGAAGAAACAAGACAGAAGGGAGCTGTGAAATATCTAAGAGAAAACTAATACCACCGCATTAAATGCTTAGCAACTAACTCTCTGACTGCATTTATGTGAAGAAGACCCTTAAACAGTGTTGCCTTGGCTACCCCAACTCACAGAATGCCTGAGAGGGTGTTCGATAGGACAAGCACTTAAGTGATGGTCTGGATGATCAACAAATAGAGGGCCAAGATCATCTAAAGGGAGATATATAATCTAAGGGACCCTCCTTAGAGAAAGGATAGAGAAATTAAGAAAAAAACATTGTAGCAATCAAGAACTAAATTTGTAATCAAACTTGAGAGAAATATATAAGAACTGACCTCCTCGGATTATGCCAATGATGATTCTCTTTAGATTAAACCAGCTCATCTTCATTTTCTTGTCATCTGAATCCACTTTACGTGTTGTTCAACTCATTAAAGCCCAGTTTTCCAACCTACTATCTACAAATTCATTGTATTGGGCTTTACGTGTTGTCCAACTCATTAAAGCCCAGTTTTCCAACCCACTCTCTACAAATTTATTATATTGGGCTTTTTGGGCCTAATTTCATCCATCCTTTGGGCTAGGAACCAAATCAAGTTCTTACAATTAGCACTGTTTGTGGGAAATTCTAGTGTTGTAGTGATTTTTACATTCCACCAACGTAGGTTCAGGTCTGAATCTGGAGGAATCTATGGGATCCCAACGTCAAGATCATTTTGTTAATCTTCGGACCAGAAGGTTAGTGTGCATACTACTCATACTAGCAGGAGCCAATCTCGAAACAAGAGCCACCTTTCTCATGAGGAAGATACCAGTGCCTTGCAACTGGAGATTGATCACCTAAAAAGGAAGTTGCGCCATGAACAACAAAGGAGAACTCCCTCTAATTCTGACGCCTCTTCTGACAATAAGGAGGATAGTAGTTATAAACCAAGATCAAGGACTCCTCCTAGTGAGTCTTTCTCGTATGATAAGGACCACCACTATGAGCACAGAAGTAGGAACTCGTTTTCCAAAGGCTTGGGAAATGACACGATGAGCAAAGCGCTCAACCAAATTTCCAGGTCACCTTTCACGCACAGAATTGAGGAAGGGAGACTTCCTCGGCAGTTTACTCAGCCAACGTTCACCATGTACAATGGTCGAACAGACCCTATGAAGCATGTGAGCCACTTCAACCAGAAGATGACCGTGCACTCCAAAAATGAAGGCCTAATGTGCAAGGTGTTCCCCTCCAATTTAAGGCCTGTGGAAATGAGGTGGTTTAATGGCTTGGGAGTAAGTTCCATTGATTCCTTTAAGGAACTCACTCAAGCATTTGGATCTCACTTTATTACATGCAGCAGGATTCCCTGGCCCTTAGAATCCCTATTGTCTATGGCCATGTAAGAAGAAGAGACCCTGAAAATGTATTTAGACAGATACTGTGAGATGTTCAATGAGATAGATGGTGACTTTAACGATGTGGCCATCAAGACTTTCAAGGTCGGCTTACCTGCTAAGCATGGTTTGAGGAAGTCTCTGACTGGGAAACCTGCTACCAGTGTGCGCCAACTCATGGACCGAATTGACAACTTATAAGTAGTATAAAATAAATAAATAAATAAACACATCTCCATATTTTTGGTACCAATCTGAGTAGGTGACCAAAAAATATGCTCCAACTTATTTTCTTCATCAGTTGTAAATGCATATTGAAACCTAGATTTCTCTTCTTTAGCAACTTTGCAAAATTGTAGGAGATCCATGGCATCATTCTTTGCATTCTTCCTTCTCATTTTCACATAAAGATTATGAATATCCCTTTGAAAAAATGGAAGTTGTCCATGTTTCAAATGCCTCTCAAGTTCCATAACACACATTACCTCTCTAATTGAAAGTCCAGCTTCTTGCAATAAGAAAATGTGTTTTTCATCATCTATAGTGATAACTCAATTGGCTTGAAGAAATCGCACTTCCGAAGGAGAGAACAAATCATGATTGTGGTCTATAACAAACTTAGTGACAAGTCATTCTTGAAGAAAAATATCAAATAACTTTCGTAAAATAATACTTAGATGAGCTTTACATCCACATTTTAAAGACTTCATATTTCGTTGCTCCTTAGATGGATCTACTATTTTTAATAGTTGTTTACCTTGTCAATGACAAAAGAAATCACAAGTAGCTATTTTTTCTCCTTTTTTTTTTTTCTCAATACGACCTTTTCGAATTGTAAAACCATATCAATTTGCATAATTTCTATAGAAAATGAAAGCTTCTTCTTCACTAGGAAAACATTGACCAATAAAAGGTTTAAACTCATTTTCTATTGAATTTATATCTTCATGTTCTTCAATAACCCCATTTCATCTGTTGGACATTCATTCCAATCAATTACTTCCTCTCCATAAGTATTACTATTTTTTCCATCATTTGGAAGCTCATTTAATTTAACACAATTCTTTGAAACACTTCCATGAATCTCACTTACAATCAAATCATCATCAACTTGTGCTATATTAAAACAAAAATTAAAAAAAATAATTAACATCATATAATATGAGTTATATATTACAAATAAAATGAAAATAATAATACCTTCTTGAGACAATTCATTTAAGTCAAAACAATTCATTGGAACAAATTGATGAGTCTCACTTGCATCTACATTGTCATCCATTGGTGCTATATTAAACCAAGAGTTTATAATATAAACATCATATTCTATGGTAAATGGAATGTAAATTTACAAATAAAATAAAATTATAATACCTTCTTGAAGTGGTTCATTAAAGTCAAAACAATTTTTTAAAATAAAGTAGTGAGTCTCACTTGCAACTACATTCTCATCTATTAGTGCTATAATATACATGTATTAAAAATATAAATTAACATCATATTAATTTTAATCTATTTTTTTAAAACAACTTTGAATAAATAAAAAAAAACTCATAATAGTACCTTGTTTAATAATTTCTCAACCCTTCAATTTTTATATTAAGCGGGACCCACACTATTTGAAACTTAACAAGAGTTGACATATGCATAAATATCCACAAAGTTTCATTGAAAGGGGAAAAAAAATGGGTGGTATTGGAATCCTTGTAATCTGCGTTTCAAGCTCTGTGTGTCTATACTTTCTCTTAGCTCTCATCCGGGTCCTGCTCAAACTATGTTGGACTCCAATTCGCATGCAGTTTCTAATGGGTTCACAGGGAATCAAAGGTCCTTCCTACAGATCCTTCCATGGAAGCACCAAGGAAATTTTGAAAATGAAAAAAGAAGCCATGAGCAGGCCTATGGATTTATCACATGATATAGTGTCCAAAGTTCATCCTCATATTCACTCATGGATCAACAAATATGGTAAAAAAAAAATTTATGCAAATTATTAGTTGAATTAGGATTTTGTGTTGTTTTTCTTTCCCTAATCAAGTTGTTCTCCTGACTCAATTTGAAGTATGGCTTTCTCAAATTTTCTTTTATTTTTTTTTTATGAGTATATGAAAATCTGTCCCAATAAGTACATATTATGAGTATTATGAGTACATATTACTATTATTAGTATCAGAGGCACAATACACGGCATAAAGACTATATATTTTCAACTATGTTTATGCTGAATTTTACTAAATTTGGTCATTTTTCATTTTCTTGCCTTTTTTTTGGTTTGGTCCAGGGAAGAATTTTCTTCAATGGAACGGTCCTGAAGCTCAAATGGTCGTAACAGAACCAGAGCTTATCAAAGAGATACTGAATAATAGAGACAACGCGTTCCCGAAGCCAAAGACGACTGAAGGTTTTATAAAGAAGCTCTTAGGAGATGGGCTTGTGACATCTGAAGGTGAAAAATGGGCAAAGATGCGAAAACTCGCCAATTCTGCCTTCCATGCAGAGAGCCTGATGATTCCTTTAAGGAACTCACTCAAGCATTTGGATCTCACTTTATTACATGCAGCAGGATTCCCTGGCCCTTAGAATCCCTATTGTCTATGGCCATGTAAGAAGAAGAGACCCTGAAAATGTATTTAGACAGATACTGTGAGATGTTCAATGAGATAGATGGTGACTTTAACGATGTGGCCATCAAGACTTTCAAGGTCGGCTTACCTGCTAAGCATGGTTTGAGGAAGTCTCTGACTGGGAAACCTGCTACCAGTGTGCGCCAACTCATGGACCGAATTGACAACTTATAAGTAGTATAAAATAAATAAATAAATAAACACATCTCCATATTTTTGGTACCAATCTGAGTAGGTGACCAAAAAATATGCTCCAACTTATTTTCTTCATCAGTTGTAAATGCATATTGAAACCTAGATTTCTCTTCTTTAGCAACTTTGCAAAATTGTAGGAGATCCATGGCATCATTCTTTGCATTCTTCCTTCTCATTTTCACATAAAGATTATGAATATCCCTTTGAAAAAATGGAAGTTGTCCATGTTTCAAATGCCTCTCAAGTTCCATAACACACATTACCTCTCTAATTGAAAGTCCAGCTTCTTGCAATAAGAAAATGTGTTTTTCATCATCTATAGTGATAACTCAATTGGCTTGAAGAAATCGCACTTCCGAAGGAGAGAACAAATCATGATTGTGGTCTATAACAAACTTAGTGACAAGTCATTCTTGAAGAAAAATATCAAATAACTTTCGTAAAATAATACTTAGATGAGCTTTACATCCACATTTTAAAGACTTCATATTTCGTTGCTCCTTAGATGGATCTACTATTTTTAATAGTTGTTTACCTTGTCAATGACAAAAGAAATCACAAGTAGCTATTTTTTCTCCTTTTTTTTTTTTTCTCAATACGACCTTTTCGAATTGTAAAACCATATCAATTTGCATAATTTCTATAGAAAATGAAAGCTTCTTCTTCACTAGGAAAACATTGACCAATAAAAGGTTTAAACTCATTTTCTATTGAATTTATATCTTCATGTTCTTCAATAACCCCATTTCATCTGTTGGACATTCATTCCAATCAATTACTTCCTCTCCATAAGTATTACTATTTTTTCCATCATTTGGAAGCTCATTTAATTTAACACAATTCTTTGAAACACTTCCATGAATCTCACTTACAATCAAATCATCATCAACTTGTGCTATATTAAAACAAAAATTAAAAAAAATAATTAACATCATATAATATGAGTTATATATTACAAAAAAAATGAAAATAATAATACCTTCTTGAGACAATTCATTTAAGTCAAAACAATTCATTGGAACAAATTGATGAGTCTCACTTGCATCTACATTGTCATCCATTGGTGCTATATTAAACCAAGAGTTTATAATATAAACATCATATTCTATGGTAAATGGAATGTAAATTTACAAATAAAATAAAATTATAATACCTTCTTGAAGTGGTTCATTAAAGTCAAAACAATTTTTTAAAATAAAGTAGTGAGTCTCACTTGCAACTACATTCTCATCTATTAGTGCTATAATATACATGTATTAAAAATATAAATTAACATCATATTAATTTTAATCTATTTTTTTAAAACAACTTTGAATAAATAAAAAAAACTCATAATAGTACCTTGTTTAATAATTTCTCAACCCTTCAATTTTTATATTAAGCGGGACCCACACTATTTGAAACTTAACAAGAGTTGACATATGCATAAATATCCACAAAGTTTCATTGAAAGGGGAAAAAAATGGGTGGTATTGGAATCCTTGTAATCTGCGTTTCAAGCTCTGTGTGTCTATACTTTCTCTTAGCTCTCATCCGGGTCCTGCTCAAACTATGTTGGACTCCAATTCGCATGCAGTTTCTAATGGGTTCACAGGGAATCAAAGGTCCTTCCTACAGATCCTTCCATGGAAGCACCAAGGAAATTTTGAAAATGAAAAAAGAAGCCATGAGCAGGCCTATGGATTTATCACATGATATAGTGTCCAAAGTTCATCCTCATATTCACTCATGGATCAACAAATATGGTAAAAAAAAATTTATGCAAATTATTAGTTGAATTAGGATTTTGTGTTGTTTTTCTTTCCCTAATCAAGTTGTTCTCCTGACTCAATTTGAAGTATGGCTTTCTCAAATTTTCTTTTATTTTTTTTTTATGAGTATATGAAAATCTGTCCCAATAAGTACATATTATGAGTATTATGAGTACATATTACTATTATTAGTATCAGAGGCACAATACACGGCATAAAGACTATATATTTTCAACTATGTTTATGCTGAATTTTACTAAATTTGGTCATTTTTCATTTTCTTGCCTTTTTTTGGTTTGGTCCAGGGAAGAATTTTCTTCAATGGAACGGTCCTGAAGCTCAAATGGTCGTAACAGAACCAGAGCTTATCAAAGAGATACTGAATAATAGAGACAACGCGTTCCCGAAGCCAAAGACGACTGAAGGTTTTATAAAGAAGCTCTTAGGAGATGGGCTTGTGACATCTGAAGGTGAAAAATGGGCAAAGATGCGAAAACTCGCCAATTCTGCCTTCCATGCAGAGAGCCTGAAAGTAAGCTCTTAGGATACATTTGGGATTAGAGTTTAAAGCCAATATTTAGCTTATTTTGGCTACTATTCATTGGTTTCAATGTACTTTTTAATACTATTCATGAATCATATCGTATTATTTTAGCTAGTTTTTATCTTTATCTATAGTACTTTTAACAAAAAATTTCAATTTTAGGTAAATAAATTATTTCCAAATGGATTCTCAAGTGTTACTAGTTATTATTGGCATTGAAAAACTTGTTCAATCGATTATCTTAAGAGGAACTAAACACAATGTTAAGATATGTTTCACATTTTGCACATGTTTAAGAACCACCTAGTGGCTTGAATCAAGGCATATCAATTGTCATTGATTCAAGCCTAATCAAGAACTTTTCTTGTTCTTTCTCTGTTTGGTCCACTTTAATACTCAATGAAAAATAAGCTTATTAATAAATTATATACAAAAAAAGATAGATATAAAATCTTAGAAATTAGTCTGAATTGTTACAAGGGGTTCACTTTTGTATGTAGAATATGATTCCAGCAATGATCACTAGTGTGGAGGTGATGCTAGAAAGGTGGAAACATCATGAAGGCAAAGAGATTGAGGTATTTGAAGAATTTAGGCTATTGACATCAGAACTGATTTCTAGGACAGCTTTTGGGAGCAGTTACTTAGAAGGGGAGAACATTTTTCAGATGTTGATGAAATTGACTTTGTTAGCGTCCAGAAATACTCATGAACTCAAGTTTCTTGGCATCAGGTAAAGCCCTTTTACATTAAACCAACAATTGAGAAACAAAGAACTAGTCCCCATTTTATATTCTTAGTGAATTGATTTCTTTTCTATTTTTACAGTAAATTTTATAAAACCAGCGATGAAATTGAATCAGAGCAGCTTGAAAAAGAAATATTCAACTCTATATTAGAGATAATTAAGAAAAAAGAAGAGAAGGTAATGACTGAAGAGGTTAGCAGCTTTGGGAATGATTTTCTTCAATTACTTGTAAAGGCTTATTATGATGCCAATTCTAGCCCAAAGATTTCAATAAAAGATCTAGTGGATGAGTGCAAGACATTTTACTTTGCTGGACAAGAAACCACTAATTCTTTGCTAGCATGGACTGTATTGCTTCTAGCGATCCACACTGATTGGCAAGAGGAAGCAAGAAAGGAGGTTCTCAATTTATTTGCCACCAAAATCCAAATCCAGATGGTATCACAAAGCTCAAGACTGTAAGAACATCTCAAACTCAAATTAATTACTTATGTAAATAACATACCACATATCCAGCTCAATTGCAAATTCTAAATTTTTTACATTTTTTCCCTTGCAGATGGGCATGATCATCAATGAGTCTTTAAGGTTATATCCACCTATACTTTTAATAGCAAGAAAAGTTGAAAGGAAAACTAGACTTGGGAAGCTCACTCTTCCAGCTGAACTGGTGTTGCTCATCTCAAATATTGCAGTTCACCATGACCCTCAAGTATGGGGAGAGGATGTGCATCTCTTCAAACCAGAGAGATTCTCAGAAGGTGTGTCCAAAGCTACGAACAACAACATAGCTGCTTTTTTGCCATTTGGAATGGGACCCCGAAACTGTGTGGGCTTTAGCTTTGCTACCACTGAAACAAAGATTGCTCTTTCTATGATTCTACAACGCTATGCCTTCACCCTATCCCCAGCCTATGTCCACTCACCATTGCAGGTTCTTACCCTTCGCCCACAACATGGACTTCAAGTGCTGCTACACTCACTGTGAAGACAACTGGCAATAATATGTGCACAGAACATCCATACATCAATGCATTCGTGTGTGTACCTTTTTTTTTATTCTAGCTCTTACTGAGCTTTAAATTTGGTTGCTTGGAAGAGTAAGTGAAAACTGATGAGTTACACAAAAAGTGAATGAACATTGAACTACTAAAATTAATAAAAACGTCGAAGTCCAGGGTGACCAATTTGAGGATTAACATTTTGATCATTAGTTGGTGCAAGTTAAATGCATATGGAGGGCTTCCAAATACCTTAAGATATGATATGAACTGGACCATTTGATCGTAACTGTTGTCTTATGTGTGCTTAATTCTAATTAAATTTGATCCTTTCTTGATCTTGATTAGATGGTCAGAGTAAGTAGGCCAACGCATATGGAAGTTTGCATTAATTAAGATCATGACATACCAAAACGTAATATACAACATAAGAAGAATAAGCACAATGAACACATCTGCGGCACTGAGTAGTTTATTTTTCTACCGAGTACTGCCCCACAGCTAATGTTGCAAATATGGAGTTAATTGTTACAGTCTTGCATCTGTCGAGAGAAGGAACTTGTTTCTGTGTAGTATATGGATGCGATAATGATGTCTGGTTAGAAGTCTTCAAACCTGTTGTGAAATAATCTGTCTACACAAAGATTAAAGAAGAGAGAAGATATTAATAAATGCAGAGAATTTACGTGGCTCAGTAGTGTGCCTATGCAGGCTATGTTCACTGAAGCGCCCGACTAATAATCCATTATATGAGAAAATAAGGTTACAACAGTGGTAAGCACCTTTGCACCATTCCCACTCCACTCCGTTCTGCCCATAAGGCCATGCCTGACAGTTCTAATCTGGTTAGTCCTAACAATGGATGAGGAAATCAAAGAGCTATAAAGTGTGTTTGATTTTATTTGGAAATTGAGCAATACTGCGGGGCAAGGGGCGGATCAAATTTCAAGAATTCCCCACTCAAAGTTTCAAAAGCCTTTGAGATGAATTTCATAGCTCTTTCAAATATAGGTGGAGGGGGGAAAAACAGCTTAGGGTGAAACTTGGCAAAATAAATTTAGTGATGATGCCACTATGGGGTAAAAAAAATACAGCTAGTTTGGCTCTATTAATTTGAAATGAAAGAGGAGAAATAGTTGCAGCAATGCCTAATTAATCCACACAGCAGGCCTATAAGTAAATTTTTTTTGTCTGGCGGATGCCTTGGGAAAAGATTGTGGTCCTTTGTCTCTTTTGTACATTTCTTTCATTTCTTTTTTGTTGCTTCTTTTATGTTGTTTTTCTGTTTGTACCTTTCTATCTTTTCCCTAAGAGCATTAGTATTGGTGATGCTAAAAAGCTAAATTGCTATTTTTAGCACTACACTATAAAAAAAGTGTACAATATTAGTAGTTGTATAGGTAAAAGTGAAAAGGTAAAATAGATAAAATAGTTTTTTATGGTGTCAAATAACTAAAATTATAGCTCCACCAATGTGAATGCTCTTATAAAACTTTTCCATTTATATAAGAAATATAAACATTATATTATTATAATTTAAACTTGATGTTTTTTCTTTTAGTATAAAGAAAAATGTTAAAATCGACATCAATTTTACTACAAAATATTTAGAGACTGTCATGACAATAGTTATTAGTACCACTTCAATAGTATATAACAAAGTTTCTTAGCTACTTTTCTTGTCTCGTGTTTAAAATTTTACGCATCAATGTGTTGATTTATCAAACTTCACCCATATCATGAACTTTTTACTTGTTAGTGGTGTATAAGATTTAGCCCATTATGAATGAGTTAATGGATTTTGGAATTCCCTTATCATTTAACTAGAGAAAAAAAACAGATAATACACCTCAATGACCTATGGTTAGAGTCAACAGACCATCCCAAAAAATTAGTAAATTAAAATCCATCCCTCCCTCCTAGAAATTCAAACGAATAATAGTGCAATCAATTCAAAGGAAAATGCTAAACCTTCCACCAATTTTAACTCAAAAAGCTTACAAACTAATGTCACAATGAATATAATTAATGCTATTTTAAAACCATAACAAACAAATATTAAAATTACCTTTTTGTGATGAAAAACTCATTAGTTTGTAAGACTAAATCAAGAGCCATACAAAATTATCAAAAAAAATAAATTTTGCAAAGTTTATATGGTAAAATTGGTTATATCCCTAACAAAACTCTAATCCAAAGAATGAAAATAAATCAAAGTAAAACCAACTCCATTACTTCCAAACCACAATTAAGGTTAGTAGTTCCAGAAAACAGTTCACACCCAACCGATTTCTCTATTCCACAAGATACAAGATGAGACAGAGTGGGATCATGAGTACCTCGTTTCCTTTTTGGGGTGAGAAATACTCACGCGAGACAGAAATGTCACCATCCCTGCACAATGTCACAGTTCACAAATATGCCAAAAATACCCATTTTCACTTCCAACCTCAAGGAGAAACAAAAAAAAAATTAATAATTTGAAAGGGAAATTTAAATCTTAGACATTTCCGTTATATACACCAAGAGGTGTCAATTGACCAACAACGTTCTTAGCTAGACAACCCTCAAACAATAATTTCCTTGACCAATAAGAGAGAATGTGAACTGCTTTACAAATATAACTCGGTAAGAGCTGGCTCAGGGAAAAAATGCCATCAGATACAATATAAATGAAATCAGAAACTATGAGACACAAGCACCACAGAAGACTACAATCACTACCATTGATAAATTTCTAAAAAAGAATTTAAAACCCTTCCGTTAGCATTCAGAAACATGAAGTCACAAAAATTTTTCCTTCATGCGAGAAATAAGCTTAAATTTTTCTTCAGCTTCAACCTGCTGCCGAATGTCAGTTTTTGATGCCCGGTCTGGGTGAAATTTTAACAAAGCTCGTTTATAAGCTGCGTGCACCTGAAATGACCATTACCCTTCATCAGAAAATGATGTAAAAAACTGGACAAGAAAAGGTTATAGATAAGAGGAATGTTAATAGTCAATTTCCCTGTGGATTTGTACCATGAGAATTTAACCAAACCAACATAATTCTGATGCAAAAAACTCTATTTGGAGTAATGTAGCAGGTTTAGCCTCTGATGGTTAAAAATTTAAAAAAAAATTAAAAAAAGAAACAAATCACACAACTCCTATAGTACTAAAAGAGGATCAATCTAGCTCCCACTCCAATTACCTTTTGCAACATACAATATATGGACATAATTTACCAACAATTCATCTCCATCTACACCTAGAAGCAACATATTGCACTTCTAATACCTACCCACCCCCACCCCCACCCCCCCACACACACAAGAAGGCTCCATAAAATGTGTAAATCCATTAAATTGTATGAAAAACTTCACTTGCACCATGCTAATAAGAATTGAGAACTAAGGCATATTTATGTATGTTCATATGTGTGTTTGTTGAGGATTCCTGTACAACCCCTAAAAAAATTGGGACTAAGGCTTGATTGTTGTTGTATGTATTTTCATATGTATAAATGTCTCGATGTATCTATTTATGCATGTGTCATTATGTATATGTAGGCAACTAACCTCTGGTGACATGGGATACGAACCACCTCCAACTTGTATTCCTAAGCCACGAAGCAATGAGGCCATATCAATACAAGTCATTTCCAATTTATTGAGTTCCTTCCTTATTTCAACTCGAAGTTGCTCTTTCAGGTTCATATTTTCTTCATCCTGGATTTGACATCATTTAACAGATGGGGGAAAAACATAATTAGTTAAGAGTAATCTTGGAAACTGTAAGTCATGTCTGGCTAAAGTTGAGAACTATTTAAAACAGAAAATATAGCCAAAAAAAAAAGGCAAAAAAAATGCAAAAGCGGAGACAGAACTTAACCGAAGATGACTAAGGAAAAGTAGCCATGCAAAATAAAGATATAACAAATCTTAATTTTGAATTCAAACCTTCTTTTGAGTCTCTCTCACTTCTTCCACCCGTTGCTTTTGCCTCCTCTGCATGTCCAATAAACGCCTTTCAGCTTTTCTTCTTTTACGCAACCTCTGTGCCTCTTCTGCCTGTAAAAGACCAAACATATTTAAATTCAGATAATAAAATTGTTTATTAAGAACATCTAACAACATCCATTCTTGTCAACATTCAGCGTATTATATCTTTGCTACACAATTAATACAACATAAGCAACAAATTTTCTGCATAGCATGTGGGGAAAAATAGCAATAGGCTATGAAGCATAGAGGACATAAACATGGATATGATGCAACAAGGACATACGGACACAACAAATTTGAAAGGAGAGGATAATAATAAAAAAATTGACATTTTTTGAAAAAAAAAAATTTTCTACTTTTATTAAGCTTACATTCCATGTTTGTTTAACAAACATTTGTTTCTACTTTTATTTGACTGACATTCCATGTAGCCTGTTTTAATCCTACTTAACCAAAAGCCTATAGATTCTAAAGTGTGTAGCCAAATTTCTAACTTGACATTAACTACATGTCTAGTTTCATACGCTAAAACTATGTCACCTCCAAAAAGCATAAACCGTGTGACTTCCTCTTGAATCGATTTAAAGAGCTCATCCATCACTACTACAAAGAGATACACACTTAAGGTTGATCCTTGATGCAAACCTATAGTATTAAGAAACTCATCAAAGATGCCTCCACTTGTTCTCACACTAGTTACAGCTCCATTATACATATTATTAATCAACTTAATATACTTACATAATCGAATCTTATAAAATCATTAAATGTTATCATCAATCATACACTTGACATTGCCACATGTTAGTGAGATGGTTGAGAATAATGTGAAGGCGGATAAAGTGTGCAAATTAATATATTTGACCTGTGTATGAAATGTATTATAAGGGGAAAAAAAAAGGTAGCTGCCAATGTGCTTTTTGTATAGAATTCCTGGAATTAATCATATATTCATACACATTAGAGCATGCTCAGTTGACAGAATAAGAAAATGTGAGTCTGACTTGGGAAAACAAGAATTTTTCAGTCACACAAATACATAGGACAATACGGTTGCAAGAGGTAAATATGGCATGGGAGAGAATAGAACACCGCTGAAAATCAACTACCCCAGCTATTAATGTACATGCCAAACCTGAATTTGTAACTGTCGCTGCCTGGATGCCCATTCTTCTTCTATTGCTCGCTTGTATTCATCAGTCGCCTTCATCTTTTCTCGTTCATTAATTATATTTTTTTCAACCACAGGAGAAACATCTCCATCCTGAGAAACTATTGGATTTCTTAAATCATATGTCTCATTTGCTTCCACTACTTGTGTTTCATCACAACGAGTGTTCCACAATAATGTTTGCTCAGAATTTTCTTCAGAAAATGCTTTTTTGTTACTGACCTCTGACTTGCCTTCCGAAGGGATACTGCAAAAGAAAGATTCTTCAAGGGTGTTGCAAAGACCATTGCGAGCACCATTAACCTGTTCTTCATTGCAAACAGCTTGGTTTGACACAGTTCTGTCAAGATTAACATGAGTTTCAACAGAAGTGTTGCAACTAGAAGGTGCCTGAGGAGACTTGTCAACTTTGCTCCTTGGTACAACTCTGTCAAGATCAGCATGCATTTCACCCTTTTGATTGGGCCTTGCATATTTAGATTGTGAATCGACCTGTTCTTGAGCAGTTGATGATGGAGGTGTTTGCTGGCTTTGTTCTCCATTGCAAAAACCACTGCCACCACCATTAACATGATAGGGCCTCTGCCACTTATAGCTAAAAGGAGGATCTTCTGCAAATGTCTGGTGAACTCTCGGATCAGATTTCATACAAGGGCTTTCCATCCCAGGATCAAAAGAAGTACCGCCCACGTATCCATCACCACTTGCAAAGAAAGCAGATAAAAATTCTTTTTCATGATCTTGGCCGCTTGAACTTGAACAAACAGGGACCGCTGGTTTCTTTTCTGTCTTATTTTCTTCTTCAAAATCTGTATGGATATCAGCATGGGAACCAGAAAAACTAGTCTGATCATCTAAACCAGATTGACCGTTGCGATCATGTTTTCTCTTCAAGGAGGCTTTTTTCCACTGTTCATGAAGCTTTCCGAAAGAACCTTCCATAAGCTCACACTCAGAACAATCACTATCAGATGAAGCACTCTCAGACTCAGATCCTAAGCCATAACAATTTCTACTGGGAGCTTTCCCTGAGTACGTTTGGTTGCACTTTGACAACTTGAAGGAAGATCTATTTTCATGGACAAAGCAACATTCATCACCATCTACATCTACAGAGTTCTGCATACGACTAGAAGAAGGAAAAGATCTCTTGCTTGAGGTGGCATCACTATCCAAATCCCCACAACCTTTTTCACCAATCCCAGGATGGTCCATAACATCACTTTCATCATCATCAATGCTGATAACACCCTGATTTGGAAATTTTGCACCCTTTCTATTTGCACTAGAACATTTTAAACTTTGCCGTATATGCTTGGGAACATCAATGATAATAACATTACTAGATAAGTCACTGTCAACATCAATGAGAACAACATCATCATCATCATCATCAAGATTTCCTTTAGTCTCACCAATTTTAGATCTTTTCTTCCCATAAGAAGTTTCGGCTTGAGAATGACCTCTTAATACTCCTTTTCCACTCATTTATTTTTGCCTGGAAAAAAATATACGCAGGGTATGAGTATTAAAGATATCATTACTTCACAACCAACAAACATCATGTCCATAATCAATACATATATAGGTTTAGGTTTGCACCTCATATCTATTTGTCAATGTTAAAATTTTTCATTGATGATCACTTTCACAAAACCACCATTGGATTATGTTGTCTACCCATACCATTTATGCTTACAAAATATCAAATGAGAGATTAAGAAATATCTCATCTATAACATATTCACATAACATTTAAAAAAAAAAAAAGTGTACGGATTGGATAGTAAATGACATTCAATTAATATGAAATGTTGCGCATCATAAATCCAAAGAGAATGCACAACAATCCCACTGCGGGATTACCTAAATACTACTCCAATCTAAAGTTATTGATTCAGGGAAATGTAACATTAACAAAGAGTTACTGATTCAGGGAAATATGATGGGCTGTGATATGATTTAGAACTAAACGGGATGTTAGTTTCTTAGAACAAATTGATAGGTGGTTAGACACCTCTGCAAAGAACACAAAGTTCTTATAGAGAAGCTCTCAAGGCTTATTTTCAGTCATATATCCATACTGATTTCAAAGTAACTACAATCTGGCATTGGCAGCCTTCTAGATGATTGACAAGTGTCTAAATCCTATTGGCCAATGCTTAAACAATCATCTAACTAACTAACTAATTAGTTACAAGAGGACTAGGGTTGCTGGCTTAGCAACTGTTGCTAGCTAAAGGTTTTGTGTCAAGGCTCCAAATGTAAAAACTAAAAAAGCCTCTTGAAATGTCTTGCATCAATTACACCATGCATAATTTAAACCTAGTCTAAGTGCACGTGTGCGCGCATGCGCATAAGGCCCAACAAATCTGGATGTGAAAATAGACGCACAATATTCATCTACGACTCCTGCGGATAACTCATTGCGTAAACCCTAGTGGATTTTCACAATATCAGGTGAAAAAGCGAGCAGAACAATACAAAGACTCAACAATAAATGCCATAATCAAAGAAAAACTTGACTAACAACAAAGAACAGTATTACAACTAAGACCCACATGAATATTCTTACCAATTTCCACGAAATACTTTTTTTTTCCCAAAAAAGAAAAAGGAATGGACACCTTAACTCTGATATTAAATCCAAAAAAAAAAAAAAAAGCATCTTTATGTCCATAATTGAATTCTAAAAAAAACTGCAAAAGCTATTGATTTTAGCTTCAAAGCTTGGTACATACCTTAATCTAAAACCCTAAAAATGACATTCAAATTGAAACAAATAACCGCCATCTCCGATAATAAAACGACGGAGAAAAAAATGAAAGCTTTGCGAATTTTTCAGAGACAATCGAAACCCTAATTTTTTGCAGTAATTCCGAATAAAGCACAAAAATTGAATACAAAAGCAATAAGCAAGTAACCAAAAAAAAAAAAACCAACAAGAAAATCCCAAATTTGTAAGAAGTGAATTGAAAATGGAAAATAGGATGAATTGAAGAGTAAAGAAGCAAAAAATGAAGCTTACCTCTTGAAGATAATTTTGATTATGAGAAAGAAAACAAACACCAACCCTCGCTCTGCGAATTTGGTTATACAAAGAAAGAGAGAGAAAGTTAGTCTTTTTAGAGAGAGAAACAGAAAGAGAGAGGAGGTAACGAGGTAAGTGGCGTGTGTATGCGTTTGTGAGTGTGAGATGGGAATGGGAGGGCTTTGAAAATTGAAAAAATATTTGGTAGTTTTTCAATTTGGTACCAAAAACCAAAAGGGAAACCTAGACAGAGAAAGAGAAAGAGCAAGAGTATCTATTTTCTCACCCCCAATTTTGTTTTTTTACTACTAATTTTGTTTTTTTTTTTTTACTGAACTAAATGTTAAATAATACTGTAATAAAGGTATAATATTTTAATAAACACCAAAAAAATTTCATAATTTAAAAAAAAAAATAGATTCGCTTTATAATAAATATTTCATAGTTTTTTTTAAACATAAATATTTCTCTCATTTTATATATATTTGGTGCAATTTAAAATTTTGGTTAGTTGACAACATTTTCCATCATTAATGAAAAATTATACCAAAATGGTGGAAAATTGTAATGTGATTCATGAAAAACCCTTGGATTTCATCACCTTCTCACTGCCAATACTACCAATATTGTCCATCAATACTTTGGTCATCCTAATTGTTCTTGTCATTGGGAATTTTAAGCACTCCCAATCATTCAAAATATAGTATTATTTTCCATTAAGCTAAAACAAACATAATTCTTTTAATTTTTCTCAAAAAAAAAAAACATAATCCTTTTAATACTTTACTAATATACTCTTTATTTTTGTTTTTAAAAAATTAAATATATTATTTACTAATTTTATTTGACTTTAAAATAAAGATAGTAATTAATTATAAAGAAGAATTGTAGTAATTACAATTGAAAAATAGTAAATAACGGTTTCAATGATTAGAAAGGAATAAAGAAAAGATGAGTGGTGGGTAAGTGGTATGAGTAATAAGCTTGAGATTAGGAAAGTGTGATACGCGGGTGTGGGTGTGGGTGTGGGTGTGGGTGTGGGTTGTGGAGTATTAACTAGCGACTAAAACGAGCACCACGAGCTATGAGATGAAGATTTGTATAATCATTACATTCGGATTTGTCTATTCATTACTGGTCTGTGATTGCTTATTAACCCAACAATATTGTCACCCTTGTCCCCTAGCGAGGTTTAGAATGCAAAATTAGCTACGTCTCTATTTCTCTTTGACCAAATACACATAAAACTTGTTTTATTTCATTTTTACCCCAATTGCCTCCAAATTACAATACTGGCCTAGTTTTTCAAAATTATATACGACCTTCTCAACTATGAAGTTACTGGGAAAGTTACATGTAACTATCTTCAATTTTCCTGGAAGTTGTAATTTAAAGAAGAGTTTGACTTCACTCCTTGTCCTTTAGGCTTGAGTATCGGTACAAACGCAATACTTACATGTGTCTTAAAATGAATATGTATAAATCTTGTGTCTTGTACTTTGCTTCTATTCCAGTATTACTTTGTTAATTAAAAATCATAGAAAGCACAAATAGGGACAAGGATACGCTATTAATAGCAAAATCATTAATCAGACCTAGTTTTACTAATGGCAAAATCATGAACTTCAAACTTTGACTAAACCCGTTGCACCTTCTTCAATATAATCTCACACGCTAATCACCAAACCTATGTATGTTCACAGCCCCATCACTCGGCAAAATCATTAATCAAACGAAGTTTTACTAATGGAAAAAGAGTCATGAATATTCAAACTTTGACTAAACTCAACACTCTCTTCAATCTTACACACTAATCACCAAACCTAGGTTCACAGTCACACCCCACCAATCAAACTGTGCCCGTGCTATGACCAACCATGGATTCATCAAGAAGATTGAAATTGCTTCTCATCACCATCGTCAATTCTCAACCTTTACCATATGTTTTTGGTTGTGGTGCGCGGTAAAGGTGTGGCAGTTTCTAGTCAATTTAAGTGTATTTTTGTGCTGTGTTCGTGGAAATTAAATGTTAAGAGTAGTGTCAATTTTACTACCAAAAAAGTGATATATTAACTTTATAATAATTATTTAATAAATTTTGTAATGCCCTAAAATTACTCATAAGGTATTTGGCCAATCCATGTTAGACTCTATGGGGGTGTTCCGACCAAGATGATGGTAGGTGTTTTGGACTTTAAGTGTGGGGTTTGTTTGTTTGATGTATAGGTTAATTGTGTGGATTAAGGTCTAATGGTTCATGGCATAGTATTGCAACAGAAGTTACAGAACCATTAATGAACTAATCATATAATGGTTTATTGGTTCAACAACCAGTTCAATAAAAGATATTAATAAAATTTAATGATAAAGTGATTTTAAAAAAGAATAAAATTTGTAAAAGGAAAATTTCGTTAACCAGTACCAAACTTGTACATAAATATGCAAAAATGGAAATTAATACAATTTGATTTTACAGAATAATTTATGCTTATTGAAATATAGAGTTCATATTTTCTCGATCGAGAATCCTTAGAAATAATGTCTTAGTTTTTCTTTCAATGTGTTTCAAAGTTCAACGTTTACAACCTAACATTAATATATTGTGGAATTCAATATTTAAAAAGAAAAAGGTTATTGCTTCGCTGACACTAGTGTTCCAAATAGGATGTTCAAGATTCAAGTATGAAATTATTTAATTATTTAAATATACTAATAATTAAAAAAACGATGTTTTACATTTTAGTCAATCTTTTACAAGTCCATAATTTATTTCATACAAAATTGAAAATGTATAAAACCGAATTTAATATATGTGTGTGTGTTGTGGAATATAGACGTATGACACCAAAACGGCAAAACAGATGCTTTTACTATGAGCTATCACTTGAAGAGTCCAAATCTTCTGTTTCACTTTTCCTGCTCCACTCTATATTCCACAAATAAAAACTTGCCATATGTTCACCTAATTAATTAAATATTCCACATGTTCACCAAATCATTATTAATTCATGGTAGTATTTAATTAATTAGGTGAACATGTGGCAAGTTTTTATTGACAGAGTATAGAGTGGAGCAAGAAAAGTGGAATAGAAGATTTGGACTAATCACTTGAACCCCTCCAATGGATTTAATATAAAAAGGGAAGTTTAGCTCTGTTTGGTTAAGAGGTGATAAGGCTTTTAGTAATAACTATGCCATATTTTTGCATATCGTGAATTTGAAAATTAATGTATTTGTCATTAATTAATACTTTGACATAAATACTAAATTTTAACAAGACAGAAACCTAGAATGTTATAGAATTTGCCATGTAGTAAAACCTCATACTCTATCATGTGGGGTCTTTACTTTTATATATACTAGTTGTTAACCCGTACTTATCACGGTTTTACTTTTTAATTTTCAATTCCTATAAGTAGGCACAATTTAAAAAGTGTTATTTTTATTAGATATTTGGTTTTAAAAAATAGAGGTGAGAAATATATATATTATCTTTTTTCTTTTTCTTTTTTTTGAGAAATGAGAAATTTATACTATCAAAATTATAGAAATTGTTATAAATCAAAGCAATGAGTATTAGTCTATTACACATTTATAGAGTTGGAATATATCCCAACTCCACCACATTCTAAGTCCTCAAACGACAAACAAAATCTATTGAACACATTTACTTTAATTTTACTACTTTTAAAAAATATCCAAACACTCTAATTTTTATTGGGCATGAAAACTGCATATCAAGTGACTTGGAGACGCATTGCAAGAAAAATTCCTAAGGAATTATTTCAATCCAAGTAACCCATAATTACAATCCCATCCCATTACATAAAATAATTTCATACCCTAATCAATTACCCTGTGAATGAAATGTGATCAAAATTATAAGAATCCATTAATACAAAGATTAAACAATCAATATAGCGATTTGGATAATTTTGATTTGATGATTATATCAAAAGATTGAATTGTGAGAATAGAGTAAGAAAGAGAGAAAATAGAAGCTTACTAAGTAGAGCTATTAAATTCAATAAAATGTGAGTCTTGAGAGGGAGACAATTCTGCCATTGGATTCTATTTGGCTTTTAGAAACAAAATACATTAAGGAGATAGGTTTTGCATTGACAAAAATTGACATATATACACAATCATAGGACATAGGTTTTACATTGACAAAAATTGACATATATACACAATCATTTTTTATATAAAATAGTCAAAACTTTTATGTATATTTGGAAAGATTGGAACTCCAAGCTACTCCAAAAGTCATTGTTACCCTCTTTCACTCTCCCTTTAAAATTACTGTATGGTCTATTTTTGTAGCCCAAGCTCAAAAGGTTTGGATTATGAGCCCAATGAACCCAAAACAATGAATTTGTAGAGAATGGGTGAAAGAACTAGGCTGATTGTGAACTAAACAATAGTTAACTATAGTGTTAAAGAAGGAATGGATATAAAAAACACACTTCAAGACTTTTCAATTTGATGTCCGAAGAGGAATATTACTGAATGAAAGGTGAATACAATTCTTAGAACTCCCGTCCCCATTCTCCTTCAGAGGCTTTTTCTTTATATATCATCCTTCCTCATCATCATCATCGTCCACTTGTTCTTCATCTAAGTGTCCACTTGAGTATATGTCACGTCAAATCTCTTCTTTAGCTCTCTGTGAGTGGTAGTAGCTGGGATGACACTGTTCAGGGGTCTTCTCCACATTAATACGGCCAGAAAAGCAGATACAGTACATTTAATGTAGTGGTGGCAGCTTTTCCTTTTAAATATTTCTCCATTCTTCTCATCTCTAGGCATGTACAAAGCTTATCCAGATCACTGAAGTCGTTAGGAAGATCATTTGAACCCTCCAAATATTTGCTTGATCAAGAATCTTTACATCTGAGGAGAATGATCTCTTCGGACCACTGGTGCTCTCTTTGAACTAATCCCCTTCACTTCTAGTTATCTTTCTTTCATGCGGACTCCTTCTCAACAACTTTCCCCTCTTCAGACACACAGTAACCTTCAAATAAGGCCTTAGGCCCAATACATAAGATTGGGTTTCCACCCCCCACAATTACAAACAAAAATTATGACAACATAATTGAGAGAGAGAGAGAGAGAGAGAGAGAGAGAGCTCTAATGGTAAAGATCATAAACAAAATTGTAAGGGTAGCAAATTTACCCAATTGCAATTTCTAAGCTTGAAGTTATGAGAGAGACAAAGAGAGAACATATTTAAATATAAAGAGGAAGAAAAAAATGTATTACCCATTAGAGGGGTGAGAAAGTTGAAATGTTGTAGGAGATGAAGAAAAATTGTGTGTTTAAATGTAATTTTAATTGCCTATATATATATATATATATAGAGAGAGAGAGAGAGAGAGAGAGAGAGAGAGAGAGAGAGAGAGAGAGAGAGAGAGAGAGAGAGAGTTTTAAAAATTAGATAATTATAAATTAATTTTTTAAAACTTTTTTTTAAAAGATAGTATACAACTTTTGTGAGGCTTCAAACGTAGGGGTGTCAATTCGGGTTAGCGTGTCGAGTTCGTGTCGTGTCGAGGTAAGAGTATTCTACTAAATGGCTCAACCCTAACCTGACCCATTTAATAATCGTGTTATGATCATTCAACCCTAACCCGATCTATTAATAAGGCGGGTTGATCTGACCCAACCCATTTGACACGCTTAATAAACGAGTTGTAATGGGTTGACACGAATGTAACACAACCCATTTCAACCTACATAATATTAAATATAATGTCCATCTAGAAATTTTTTTTTTTACATCCCAAAAGCAGTGCATACACTTCAAGTCTTCAACTCACATTCAAAATAATATAGTTCAACAAAAATATAACATTCATCTAGAAATAAGTGCATAGTTTAACAAAAGAAATGCATACACTTCAACCTAAATTCAAAATAACATAGTTTAACAAAAATAAAATAACATAGTTCAACAAAATTATAATATCCTTGGAACTCACCAAATGCTAAGTGTCAATATTGAAAGAATTGGAGTAAACAGTAGACTAAAGTTTATAGAACAAAAACATTATGTAGAAAAAATTACTGCAAAATTTTCAAACACCAAGAAAATAGTTTTCTTTAATTCTAAAACTCACTAAACACATGAGAGAGAGAGAGAGAGAGAGAGAGAGAGAGAGAGAGAGAGAGAGAGAGAGAGAGAGAGCAATAACCAGTTTGAGAATTGGGCATGAGACTATAAGATAGTAGAGTGAGTATTACAGCTGAAATTAAAAAAAAAAAGATATTTATAAGATGGTTTAGAGATTTAGGGTTTGAAGGATTTAGAGATCTATAATTTATAAAGTTTTAATTTCCAATTATATTCCTTGTAAGTTTTTATAATTACTCACTTTTCTTTTTAAATTTAAAATATATGTTGGATATAAAAGGTATTTGAAAAATCTAAAATAAAATGAATATTTATTTGTTATACGAGTTAAACGGGTTGTGTTAAGTGGGTCATTTCAGGTTGACATAAATAAATTGGTGTGTCAAACGTGTCTATTGTAGGTTATGCAGGTTGACCCGTCTATGACACATTTCTTATCCTGTCGTATTCGGGTCAACCCATTTATGACCCAAACCCATTAAGGCCCAACCCTAACCCGCAAAAACCCGGGTTGGGTTCGTGTCGTGTTCGCGAGTTGGGTCGAACATTGACACCCATATTCAAACGTAAGTAATTATTATTATTATTATTATTATTATCAAATGTGAATAGTAAATAGCAACAAAAAAAAATAGTAAATAATATATACAATTATACATATACTATTAAATTTAAGAGTATTAAATACATAATATTTATAACATACATTAATTTAGGAAATGAGTTCACTCTATAATTGATTTTTTTTTTTTTTTTTGAGGAATATTCTATGATTGAATTGAATGTATTGACACATGTCAAATGTGTTGTGTTATAGACAAATTAATACTTGCCATGTGGCTTTATTTGTCCACTTCATTCTAAATAGATAGAAACATGTGCTACTTGTCATTGTTTTGTGCATGCACCAGTTGTGGGATCTAACTTTTATAGTATACTAGTCGTAGACCCACACAATGCATAGAAATAAATAATTTTTTTGTAATTATAATATAATATGTAATTTGTTGAAAATAATTTGTTCTCCCAAAAAATTAAACGGTTGCTATTTAGTCCAATTAGGTCTACTTCGGACTCATTCAATCCAATTAGGTCTACTTCATTCCACTTTGGTCCTATTCGGTCCAATTTGGTGCACTCGGTCAATTTCACTCCCTTTCGGTCCATTTTAGACTAATTGAGCTTTAAATTGATTCTTTTTGTAGGTTGAATTTTCAAGTAGCTCAAAAATTCTTTTATTTTTTATTTTTTATTTTTGGGTTGAAAAGTATAAGATTTTATTATATTTGAGCTAAACGCTTTAGTTTTGAGTTAAAAAATACAAACAAAATAAACATTAGAAACTAGAAATATGAGCCCTAAAAAGGCAATAAAAATGATAAATATTTAAAAGTATTATTCAATCCACTTCAGTCCTATTCAATCCACTTTGGTCATTTTGTCCCCTTCTATTCGGTCCATTTTGTCCACTTTGGTTTCAATCTGTCCATTTGGTCCATTTGTGTCCACTTCGGTCCATTTGGACCACCTCAATCCATTTTGGTCCACTTCGGTCCTTTTTTGTGCACTTATATATAGGGAAAAAAAAAAAAAGACATGTTTGGGTTGAAAGTACCAATTCTAAATCCAAATTTATTTTTTAAAAAATATAAATCTCAAACTCATAATATCTAAAATCTTAAGTATAGCATTTATTGTTACTACACTTTTGTTAAGCCACATTAACGTAACATTTTAATCCACTTCAGTTTGGCAAAATTCAAGTAAAATTTTTTCTAAACCTTAAAGCTATGAATATACAGATCTAATTAATCTTTAGGGCAGTTACTCGTTTGTTTTAACATCATTACTTTTAAATGAATTGCATAAGATTAATTATACTTTTAAGCAAATATATATATATATATATATATGTAGGGTCAGTTTTTGCGGCCCATGCCCAAGGAAGTATGAATTAGGAGCCCACCGAGCCCAAAACAATAAATTTTGTAGAGAATGGGTGAAAGGGCTAGGCTAATAATGAAAATAACAGTATTAAACAGCAACCCCAATGGGAGGATTCGAATTAATGTGTTCTTGGACTAATATGAGTGCTCTGTCCGAGGAGATGCTTTTCATTGATAGTCTAGGGTTACAATTCCTGGAGCTACAATAATCAAATATCTCTCTTTTCCTTTCTTTCTCCTCCCCTATCTATCAGAGGCACCCTTCCCTTATATAGCATTGCCTTCTTCCATCTCCTCCGTCCACCTGTTCATCATCCAGGCACCCACTTGAGTGTATGTCCCATCACCCCCCTTTTAGCCTTATGTGAGTGGCGGTAGCTGAGAATGCACTGTTCAGGGGTCTTATCCACATAAATGCGGCCAGGAAGGTAGGTGCCTTGCATTAAATGTGGTGGTTGAAGTATGCCTCCTTGATATTTCTCTGTTCCCGTTATCTTCATGTGTGTCCGAGGTTCCTCTCCCTCTAGACACTTGTCAAACAGATCATTTGAACCTCCCAAGCTCGTGTTGGGTCAAACCTCTTCGGATCCGAAAATGTTGGACTACTCGGTCACATGATTACCTCCTCGGATGGCACACGTGCTCGTCTCAAGGCATTCCCCTTTGACGTGGGCCTCTGACTGAAGGTCACACCTCCTCGGACGAA
>NW_027069798.1:628999-699117 GCF_002906115.3 Quercus suber | reverse complement strand
ATCTATCAGAGGCACCCTTCCCTTATATAGCATTGCCTTCTTCCATCTCCTCCGTCCACCTGTTCATCATCCAGGCACCCACTTGAGTGTATGTCCCATCACCCCCTTTTAGCCTTATGTGAGTGGCGGTAGCTGAGAATGCACTGTTCAGGGGTCTTATCCACATAAATGCGGCCAGGAAGGTAGGTGCCTTGCATTAAATGTGGTGGTTGAAGTATGCCTCCTTGATATTTCTCTGTTCCCGTTATCTTCATGTGTGTCTGAGGTTCCTCTCCCTCTAGACACTTGTCAAACAGATCATTTGAACCTCCCAAGCTCGTGTTGGGTCAAACCTCTTCGGATCCGAAAATGTTGGACTACTCGGTCACATGATTACCTCCTCGGATGGCACACGTGCTCGTCTCAAGGCATTCCCCTTTGACGTGGGCCTCTGACTGAAGGTCACACCTCCTCGGACGAAGAGTGTTCCTCATTCAGGGCCTTGGGCCCAATAAGTTGGGTTGGGTTTTTCTCCCCCCACATTAGCCCCTCAAAATTGTAGTTTTTCGTTCGCATCCGAAGAGAAAAAGTAGGATTTTGACTTGCCCCGGAGCAAAAGCTTGTAAACAGGCAAATATTGAACTGGCACGTGCATAAGCGTAGGAGCTGTCGCTTCATTAATGCCGCTGCGGTTTCCTTATTCCCCAGGCGCTGCATTAATTGCACCAGGTGGCGCTTTGTCCTTCGTATCCAACGGTGATTGAATGATCCAACGGCTGCGGTTTTTCTTCGAATTTTGGGCGGGAGTGTCCCTAACCCTTCGTTTGACTCCGTATAAAGCTTCAGAGGACACCATTTCTTCCTCACTTTGCGAATCTTCAGACGCTCCAGAGAGAACAGACGCGCCGCTCCGTCCGAACCTCTCAGTCGCTGCTCTCAGGCTTCCCCAGAGCCATCAAGAACCCTCCTAGAAGCCTGAAATCATCTCTCCGATTTAGTCCCGGTGAGTCGTCGTTCACCAAACTGTTTAGTTTTCTCTTCGGCCAACAGTTCCATTTAAGCACCATGGGAAAACTCGAGTACATGGTGGATACCCCTGAGCGATTAGAAGCATTTAGGGCCACGTACCACATACCTCCCAACGTGGGTGTGAGGTATTGCCCCCAGAAAAGATTCTAACAGACCGGGAGACGGGAGAAGTAGTTATTCCCCTTATCGCCTTCAAAGAAGGGGGAATGACCATCCCCATGGGTCCCATTACCACTAGCTATCTCCGAAACCATAGGCTCACTCCCTGGCAGTGCGCACCCAACATGTTTAGGATTCTAGGGGCCATTGACCACCTTAACCTTCACCTAGGATTGGGCCTCACCTGGCTCGACGTAGTACATCTGTACGAATGCCACAGCCAACAAGACGCAGGGTACTACTTAAAATCCCGGTCGGACGTGGTCAGGCTCATTTCTTGCCTCCCAAATCCAACAAAGGGATGAAAGACGACTATGTGATCGTCTCGGGTGCATGGCATGACGGCCATCACTGCCCAACCAAGCGTGGAAAGCCAGGTGGGCCATGTTAGATTTAGGCATACTAACCATAGGCCTAGGGTCCTCGTCTCTTAATCGTCTTTGGTTCCTTTTGTGCTACTATTTTTGAGTCTAACATAGCTTTGATGTGCCTTGGAATAGATAAAAACTTCGTATCTCCTCGGTTGAGTCTTACGAACGTCGCCGCCCTCAATTTCCTGTTGAGATCCGAGATTTTCGTGAGTGAGGACGGACAGCTCCGATCGGCTCCTCTGATTCTGGGCTACACAGGAAAACCAAAGGGTTATCAACCGGTCGGCAACGCAATTGTCCAAGAGATCCCCGCCTCGCCCGTATTGACGTTGGTTGGAAGGACTTTTTGGCACCGTATGATCTAGAACCCGTGCCACATCCACGCCCTCAAGCTATACCCCCTCTTGCTCAACCATTCCAGCAAGTCCCTCTCGGACAGGCAGCTGAAGGCGAAGGGGTTGGTTCTTCTACCTCCTCGCTAGAGGAACAAATAGATAGATTCCAGTTTGGTGGCGAGGGTTCAGGGGCCGATCGAGTGATAGAGGTTTCGGACGCCGAGGAGGATACCGACAGGCAATTGGGCGTTCACCTTGAAAAAAAAAAAAAAAAAAAAAAAAAAAAAGAGAAAACGTGAAACCAAAACGCGCCGCAGCTTTAAGCTGTATCCAAACACTGTCACTATCTTTATATATAATGCAATAATATTATATCTATGTAGTCAAAAAGAAGAAAAAAAAATGATAACAACTTAAAAACACAACCTAATCACATCCACACAAAGTAGAGTTCCAAATAATACAAAAATTCATCAACTTAAGGTAGAGATGCAAGAAAAGAGATTTTAAAAAAAATCCACCAAAAATGAAGAAAAAAATTTTTGAGAGAGAGAAAGAACCTTATTTGTGTGGGAAAACTATGTATAGAATGAAATAGAGAATTGTAAATTTATAGCAAAAGGAGGGGAAAAAGAAAAGCTAAAAATAAAGAAAGATAAAGGGAAAGAGGAAAAGTGATAATGTGATAGATAGTAGTGGAGAGATGAAAATTTAAAAGGAAGAGGAAAAGTTGGAGAAAATATAACATTAGTTGGGAAATTAATAAGAAAAAAATAGTTAAGAGAGAGAGAGAGAGAGAGAATATTAAAAATGGGTGGATGATGTGGGCACTAATGTGGCTCAACAAAGCTGTAGCAACAATAATGTATAACGTATAATTTATTCTATAAATTTTATTGTAGATAATTTGTTTTCCCTAAAAATTAAACAACTTCTAAAAAGTAATTTTTATCTCTCTATTTTTACAAATATATAATTTTATTATTTTTGGTGTCTTTTTTAATAATTTTTTTTTTTGAAGGGGTCTATATTCTTCTAACTATTGTTGTTATGCATTATATTTTTCTAATTTATTTTGGTACAAAATTTTTAAGTTTCAAATTTCTCATTCTCTTAAACAGATTATCATGATAATCAAAACTTATCATATAATTACATAGAGACTAAACTTAGGGACCAGGGACTAGGGTCTAGGGTAACAATATTGTTGGGTTAATAGTGAATGGACCAAATAGACTGAAATATTGAATGGACTTAAGTAAATATTTCGGTCAATTTGGTCTATTTGTTTATTCTTAAGTAAATACACGAAAGTGGACCGACTAACATGAACCAAAGTGGATCAAAGTGGAACGAATAGACCAAATTAGATCGAATTTAACTAAAATGGATCGAATAGGACCAAAATGGACCAAGTAGACCAAATGCTGAACCATAACCAGTAAACATAACTCCAAAAATTAATAATAATAATAATAAAGTGATGTAAAACCATGATCTGTGATATATAATGTATTCCAATGTGATGGAAATGATTTGTTGTTAAAGTAACATCAATCATATTTGTTATCACATTAATATTCTTAACTAAATTATTATGCATGATTCTATGTGCCTGTTGAATCAGTACCATATAGAGAAAGTTGGTACACCACAAAAAAGCATATCAAGAAAACTATTTGCATGTAATATTTTATACAAAAAGAAAAAGAAATGGAGAGAGAGAGAGAGAGAGAGAGAGAGAGAAACTTTGTTAAGAGCTTTTATAATCTCTATCTCTTGAAGTTGATGAAAATGACATATGGTTCTCTGCGAAATTGAACCATTCAATCTAGTTTTGAATACTACATTAGAATACAGATATACAACAGTGAAATGAGTTTCTTTTTTTTTCTTTTTTTCTTTTTTTTTTCTTTTTTTCTTTTTCGGGCGATTTTAAACAAAAAATAAATAAATGGTGTCTATGCCCAATGTATTTGTATTACATATATTTTCAATTATAAGTTACATTTATAATGCATGTGTTATGTTATGGTAGCAGTGAAAAGTGATAATCATATCATGATTAATAAGTTATAATTTGTTTTGAGAAAGATTAAGGCATAATGCATATATTAATATTTATACACATTTGTTTTTGAAAGAAAATGATGACATTACCACTGATGTGGAGTAGAGGGTTCACGTGTGTGGTGTGACTATGTTGCATGCTATGAGGAGGAGGAGGTGAGGAAGGGACACGTGCTCAATTTGTGTTCCATTTATGGATGTTTGGTTGGTTTCTACTGTAACCAAGAGCCAGAAGCAAAACACTAGCTGTTTATTAAAGAAAAACCAAGACTATGCAAACTGCATCACAGCTCCAACTAGAGATGCGACAAAGAGTAACACATGGAACAACAAGAAGCATACACCAAGAGCCTGAATTAATCACAAATCAGCTTCAAAATTCATTCAGGAAATCTATTGAGTGTGCAAACACATTGAAATACCAACTAGTTTGTGGAAAGATCAATTGTCTGATTATGTACTCACGTGTTTTTTTTTTTTTTTTTTTTTAAAAAAAAAAAAAAAAAAAAAAAAAAGAAGAAGAAGAAGAAGAAGAAGAAGAGATTTGATGGAATTCATGCTGAAATTACTTTGTAGATGTCAATGAATTCAGTTGGTAAAGTCCATTATCATGGCATAATGGGAGACTCGCATTATGTAGTCTATTGTCCCAATAAGCCTTCAATGAACTGAAAAAATAAAATAACTTTTGTTTAGCTCAAAAACTCCGCACACATTATTGTTATGTTGATAGTTTCCCAACATGGCAATAGAAGCTATATATGCTAAGGCTGTAAATGAACATGGCTTGCAGGGGCTACATATTATCTCAATCTGCACATCTTTGTGGTTTTCTTTCAAAGCCAGAATTGTCGGCACTCCATCTTTAAGTTTCTGTTTGGTAAAGGTTGCCAGCAGATTGATTATTATGCTTATAATCCAAGTAGTAGTTTTTAAACACATTTTTCATCATGTAATAAGAAGACTGCTCGTTGATTTTAATCCCCAACTAGGCAAGGAGCACAAAGGTTAAGGCGCATATGAAAATTGCAGGTATGAGTCTTATCGCTTGCTTTGTAAATTTGTTAATGCTTGTGGTCTGTTACTGGTTCTAGTATCATACAATGTCTGTTTTATCTTTATCAATACCCTAATAATTGCACTTATTATGTCTATCACCAATAGATTAACATATTCTGTTATTAACTTTTTAACAAGGCTTCTAATGGTAACACTTCATACTCATGGGCTGTTTGTAACAACTAGCTATTATGTAGTCAAGTTCGTAGAGAGTAGCAGCAATGACTTGTTTGAGAACTTGAATTTGCTTCCTGTGTGCCGGTCCTAAAAACAAGCTCTATCCAACTTTGGCTAGCCTCGCGGAATTTACTGAAGTTGACAAGCACTAGCAGAAAGATTAGGCTATGTACATCTGATATATTTGCAACAATATGCTAATCTGGATCCAATTCCAAAGAAGCAGGCTCAGTCGCATAGGCTTGGATTAATCAGAGTTGCTTGTGACTTTTATCCCCAAACAACTTGGAGGAAAGTCTCATGTGCAATTACCAATTAAGGCAACCTGCCCCAGTGCTGGACTTTTCATTCAAATCTAACATTAAGAAAGCCAATGTGATATTTTTCCAGATCATCTCTAATGCCAGTAACTAAGCTTCAAAAGGAAATCTAGCTTCACTCTACTTTAACCACGACATCTACATGAATAGTAAAACTGTTGGAAGAGGCCCCCCAGTTATGATAAGCAACTTAATAGATGCCCGTGAAAGTAACATGCTAAAGAGCTAATTAGGCCTTGTAGGATAGTGGTAATGAATCAGTTCAAAGTTATTATCTCACTAAAGCAAGTAAAAAGACAAAACAAAGTAAGAGTAACCTTTTTGGAAGAACATCAACCTTGTATCCGTAAACTTATCATAAGACATTGCAGAAAATCTACTAAATATACATAACCATTGGATACATTTTACAGGAGATAAGATCAAACACATATCTCAGATTATACGTCTATTGACCTTGTGATATTCAATGGGATTTCGTTGTATTTCCTTCTTGAATATATGCAGATTCAAGAAAAGAAGGCAACACAAGAGGAGAAAGTAGAGGTATGGGTTCTTTACTGTGATAGAATGAATTCAATGAAGAAGATGACGATGAAGAGGGATTAGAACCACTCAGAAATGGATTTGGTGCACCATTGCATGCTGTAGGGACTCTTGGCTTTAGCTGGAGAGGGCAGGGAGCTTGCCTTTGTAAACGGCGGCTTAAAGATCTTCCAAATACAAAGTCATCCTTATGAACACAAGTTTGGAAGCCAGGAAACTCAGCACTGGAGTCCTCCATTGTGTTTTGTGTTGCCTTTTTTTAATGTTCTTGAACCTCCTTATGTATTCTCTTAATAGTAGGCTACAGGGAGTGAGAGATAGATCTCAAGGATGAAAATTAATCAAGCTTAGTTTAAATGGATTTTACTAGCTGCATTCATTTAGTATTCTACCCTGAAATTTACTTTGTGGAATTTAACTGATAATTGCACTCTTATGGGCCCATAATTGGCCAGCACGAGAATGGCATTTCATAGATATACCTGGATATAGCGAATCATCTTATATTAACAAAAGAACCTGAATAAAATATATAGGCCTAACTATTGTGAAACCATTCATGTGAGGGAGGATAGCTCAGTTTGATGTGTCCTTAAGAAATTTGCAATTGCCTATCCATTTCCATGTGAAAGAAGAATCAAGGCACACATTAAAATCCCCAATTTGAATGACAGCAAGAAGCACATGATGACACTTCAATTAGTGATTCACTGCCTTCCCATCCCCAAAATAACTTTTAGAAAGTGGGTAACATGACTTGATTTCTTTATTTCAAGATTTGACAGAATCATGGCCATTGTTTTATGATATAGTACCATGTGCTATTAAAGTTTATTACATTATATCTTAAAATTATGGTCATGATTTGGCTATGATTATCATGCCAACCAAGATGATCCCAGTAAACTTTATGTTACTACATATATATATTATTTATAAATCACAAACCCAATGCTAGACACGTTCGGAGCATTGACTGCTGACTTGCTGACTAGTCCATGCAGAACACAAAACACTAGTGATGTATCAGTTCTGTGCACGTCTGTCTATTTTTTCTCTTTCTTTTGCCTTGCAAGACGCTTGTATGCAAATTTAATATAAATATGTTTGAGCCCATTGGCTGATTTTCTGAGGGATACTTACTGGTTAATGTAATGATTAATACTATGGGTAATACTACCATAACCACAACAATTTTCATAACAATTGAGTCGATATATTGTTATTAATTCTTACATGGACATATCATTCACATCACTATATTTGTTCTCAATAACTTGTCAACTCAACCGTTTTGAAAAAAAAAATTGTGAGAGCAGTTAGTTTCTTTGGACTTTTTGGCAGTGTAATTCGGGTAGTTCTGAAATTTATTAGAAGACAAATGTGATTTTGCAGTGAAACCAATTGCCATCAGTAAGGAGCCACTTACAGCTGCTAAAAGCTACTGAGTAATTCTGATAGAATCTTACAGGACCGACCCACACAGCACAAAACATTAATGTCTGCATGTAACACTATCCGAGAGAACAGTGCATGTGCTCTACGTTTAAATTAGATGTTTCAAGTGCAACTTGAAATCGTGGCAGAAAAAAGAAATTGCAAATGAGGTCAATTCTTTGCACTATACAATTTTGACAACAAATATCATACACTGTTTTAACTCTTTTTAAAAGAAACTTAGTGCTAATTTTGATTAGATTTACCCAATGATCCTTCTTATATCTAATCACTATCATGTTAATTAAAAATCATAATTTTATAAACTATGATTTACTTCTAAACAAATAGAATCATTAGGGATGCAGATTATTTTCCCTCATTAATGTTTTATATTTTCCTTCTTTTACTCTTTGGCCAGAAGATAGGATTGTTTTTCCTTTATTAACAATTTTTCTTGGCGGCTCATGTTATCAACAAGAGTCGACCAAAAAAAAAAAAAGTACGATTTATAATGTTCATCTTTATCTACACAAAAGCAAGTTATTTTTTCTTTTTGCTGAATAATCATTTGTGGTTACTTCAGAAAAGTATTTTCTCTACTGAATTCAAAACATTTGTATCTTAAACATCTTTGGATTGATAAAGACAGCCACGTATTGATTATCTACAAAGTTCCAATATCTTAGCTACTTGGTTATCCATCTATCTTTATTTCCTATTGAGGGAGCTCCTGGATCTAGTTAAAAGAAGCCATGTGGAGGCACCCCCACATAACACACCAATCAACGAATCATGTAGGTGGTGATGATAATAAAGAATGGGAAGGTGTGGTGTGGGCACAAATTCAAAAAAGAGGACAAATTTTCCCTTGCCTTTTTCTTCTATACGTATTTTTTGTTGGGCCTTTTTTTATGCCTTTTGAGCTTTCAAACTACATCAGCTTCCTCTCATCAGTCGGTCAAAAAGAATGTTCACATTGGCTTTGGATTGGACTTGAAGGATTTGGGACTATTTCAATTTGGAAAAGAATTCTTGGTGAACCATTACTATCAAGATGGGTTTTGGAAAGCAGGAGACACTTTTATCGTTGATAGAAGAAACATACATATTACCAAATCATTTTCAGTGCTAATGAGGAATTAGAGCCAAAAGAATTCCAACCTGATTCTATAAGAAAAAAAAGTGGACTTTCAAAGTCTTGAACATATAATAATTCAATATTGGCCCCGCCCTTCAACAACAAACCAAATGATTTGTTCCCAAACCAGACCCAACTCTAAAGTGCCTGTCTTTGTCAGAGAGTGATATTAGAGATCCCATATCCAAATTTTAGGTAGAAAATTGAATATTAAACCCCAAGACTGTGGAGAGCTAAGCCGCCACTCAAATAGAGCATCCAATGGGAGACATAGGGCAATAGGATGGTCAAGGTTTGGAAGCTTAGTCCACAAAAATTAAATTTCTTAGTGGCATCTTTTTCATTGAGAAGATCTTTCAACGAGCTTTCCAATAGTATCATAACACTTTCATAAAAGGAAGCTTCAATTTTGTGGACAATAATCCAAAATTAGAGTCAAAAGTTCTTTTAACCTATCTATAAAATAAAATATCAAAAGACAAGAGGGTATAGAATAGCAACTAAAATAATAGCACAAGATTAGATGAGGGCAGCAAACAATTATGTAAATTAGGTTAACTGCTCGTTCCATGGTCATTACACAAATTAGATTTTAAACTCTCCTTCTTTGATTTCAAGAATCCAACAAGAGGTTGGAGTTTCAGTAACAAATAAAGGTCAAGGCAGGACAAGTGGTATTTACAAGGATTTGGCTTTCCTTTCCTCCTTTGAGATATATATGTTCCTAAATTTTGAGTCACAGGTCCTCTAAAATGGTTGGCATTTGTATTGGAGTATTGAAGTTGAGGGGTTTCAATTACAAGTGAGGTGAGGTATGATCAGTTGTTTCTCAAGAATAGGACCTAACCAAGCCGAAGTTAACAAAGGATCGAGACTTGAATAGACCACCAAAGAGGAACCTGGTTGGAGACTCTTGAGGACCATTTTTTAACTCTTCAGGGCTGCCCTTTACTTTCAGTATAGTCTGTCCAATTGCTTGCCGGATAGAATCTATGGTCTTAGAATCGACAGGGTACCCTGATGCATCACGAACATAGAATGTATTAAGAGCCTTGCCTGCTTTGGTTGTAACTTCTGCTCTGATAACAGTGAGGCTATTTTCTCGGAAGATACGAGTGACATCAGATAGCAGCCCAACTCTGTCAGTAGTGCAGAGTTCTAGCTTTAGACCCTGAATGAGGAAGAAAAAAAAATTAAGAGCCTACAAAATGAAAGAAGTCTCTCAAAGGAAGATTACAACAACCAAAGATGTCCAGATTGAATTTGTTTTCAGCTGTTTTTCACAGGAACTGTACTAGAAAACTATGCTTTGTACAATAAAGGCAATGATAGATAAGCACTATATACAATAAAGCATAATCATACAAACAAACAGGCAGCAACAGTTCTTAAGAAAGGTCTACATATCATGCTTTTAATAAATAACAAAATCTGAATCATAATTATAAGACTACAAGTTCCTTTCAGTTACTCCCCTTAAAAATTTAAACAATCACTCATTTGCAAGTCGCACATGGTAATTTAAGTAGAAATGGGGACCTTGTTCTATATGATTGTAATACAGACCCAACATTTTTGAAAAATTAATACTGACATCATAACCATTACCATGACCTCTAAATTTAAACAGACTGAATTGCATGTGGAAGCTACAAAATTAAGTAAAAATCCTGGCCCCAGCCCAAGGTTAAAAACTAGCAATATGTTCACAGCATAATTATTCTGAAGTTATAACTATCAGTATGTATATTTGCATAAATTATTGGTGAGCCACTGGAACATTTCACAACATAACTCAAGATGAAAGTTACAAATTCCCACCATATTATAGAGCACTCACCTCAGATACTCTTCTCTCGATAGCTGCTTCAAGACATTGTATCACTCTTTCTCTCTCTGCATCTGATTTTACAGGGGACCCATCTATGTGTCTGATATAATATTCCTGCAGATTCATCCATAGAAAGTTAGCAAAAATGCTAGTACAAACAAAACAAAGCCAGCCAATTAAAAGCTAACCCCAATCTGCACAACCAGCAATAGATGGCATACCTGATAAGCTTCTGGACCCTCAGCTTTAATACTAGCATGAAAAACCACATATTGCATGTCTGTCAATGTGCAAACAGTATCAAAGAGAAGCTTTGGCCTATCTTTACTCTGGATGGTAACCACAGAGTAGTCTTTGTCATGCCAATTGACAACATTCACATTAGGTCTTTTGTTCTCATTCAAGGCATCATCGTCAGCTCGTCCATAATCCCTATCATCAAACATCATCTGGTGAAGCCGTCTCGCAGTGTGTGTGATCCCATGAGACACCACAGTCTTAGCTTCACTGGATTTGCTGCTGCCCTTAAGTACATTACAAAGACGTTTCTTAATCCTAGATAGCCTCTCGGGGTCAGTAATTGCACCCCCGGTCTCCTCATCAGTCACATGCATCACAGATGCAGCTCGGGTGTTGTGAGTCCAGACCTCTGCATTCACTACATTGCATTTAAGATGTGTGAGCACAGCAGACACTTCAGAAAGTAGTCCTGGTCGGTCACATCCAGTTAGCTCAATTGCAGTGTGATCCATGGAGGGCTTAACCCCAACAGATCTCATAGAAGATGTAAAGCATGATTCTGGCCCTAAAGACTGAAGATGAGCACAAGTAATCAGCTGGCTATATGTACAATATTTAAAACCATAGAAAAATTCAACTCAATATTAGTACAACAACTCACCTTTAGAATATAATCCAAAATCCCTTCGTCTGTGACCTTATTTCCCTCTTGATCAGTGACATTGAAAACTGATAAAATAGAAAGTTCACAAAATCAATTTTGATTTCCAGGTACATAAAAAGCAAAAAAAGGACATGTATTCTTAGTCATAGAAGCAATTTTAAAGATTCTAAAAAGAAAGAATCTTACCATCCATGAACCATCCACCATCAGAGGATATGTAAGCTTTAGTTATGATGAGGTTAAGGTCAGTAAGGACTTGTACAACTTCGAGAAGTATTCCATGTTTGTTTGCACTGTCAACCTGCATCATAAAATGGAATAAGTACCAAAAGATTCTTAAAAAAAATTTAAAAATTTTAAAAAAAAAAGCCAATAAAGTACAACAAAGAGAAACAAATTGAAAGCTATACCCTTATCACTGTTGCATTCTTGCAGGACTCATTATCAATTACAACCCTGAAAAAAATTGGACAAAAGCACAAACGTGTAAATTTACATGGAATGGGTCAGATTTAACGGCTGGTTTCAGTGACATACAAGAAGAGTAGAAAATTTACATACCTAGGTGGGTTCATTCTCCTGAAGAGTTTCTCATACTCATCATCTATGTCATTCATGTTGAACTCCGAAATATAAGCTGTGAGAATAAGAATTTTAACCAATCAGATAAGAAAGGACATTTTTTAGAGAATCGCCACAACCAATCAAAAATAGATACTTGGATTCATAAAAATTTGTCCTTTTTCTTTTTAAAACAAAAACCCCCATAAACCAAATCCTTTCAAGGAGTTCATTAGAGAAAGAGAGAGAGAGAGAGAGGGAGAGCTAAGCAATAATGAAGAGCTAGAAAAATTCTAGAACTGCCCAGATACCGAGAAAGGCAATTAAGCCAGTCCAGTTCCACCTAAAAAGTTGGTGGGGGCGTGTGTGTGAGCGCGTATGTGCTGGTGCCTGGTAGGCTTTAATGGTTGAAATTTTTGTAAAAAAACAAAGATGAAAAAATAAAAAAATAAGAAACCATTAACCCACCACGCCATTGAAACACAAAAGCTAAAAGAGAGAGAATCAAACACAGATTCCACCAGCCAGAATCTTAATTAAGATTGCAGAGAACACATAACTAACAAAATTCAAAGTTTCCAACCCCCCAAAAAAACAAAATCCGAAGAGCCAAAACTAAAGCAGAGAAGCAAAACAAAGCAAAGAAATTAGCCTTAATGAAAAGAACAAAAACCATAAACCTATGCATATTTCCCAGTAGGTACAAAACCCCAAAAGCAAACGAAGACTAATTACTACTTACTAGTACTACATAGAATGAAAGGAATACCCAGAAGGAGAGACAGAAATCCAAGAACAGAGTACGAGAAACCAAAAAGGTAGCAAAAAAAAAAAAAAAACAGAACGTACCCATTATGGTTGTTGAGGACTTGTGATCTGCCACAGCAAAGTTTTCTTGGTTCTGATAAACACAAAACTCTCTTTCTTTGTGAGGTATTGTTTTTGTGCATAAACAAAAGCCACAGTATATGTGTATTTATAAACCAAACCAGAGATCCTGTAACACCTCTCTCACTAAGGAAACAAAGTATTTTTTTTATATAATTCTCTGCTTTTATATATAGATATTTTTTTTCTAAAAATATCAATATATATTGTCAAAGAATCAGACCCCTCTCCCCGACACGATGCTCCAAAACCCTGCAACACCAAAAAAGTACCACGTCACTCTCTCGCTCTCTCTCTAAACTCTCTCTGTTTTCCTCTAAAAGCAGAGTAGTAGTAGTATTTTCTGAGTGCTTAAAAAGAAAGTTTCCAAAAAAACAGAGCAAGGAAACACACGCAAGGCGTATTTTAGAAAAAGTGTACGAGGTGTGTGATAGAGAGCGCTGGTGTGCTTGAATTTTCTTTATTATTATTTTGTGGGTGTAAAAACTAGTAATAAAAAAACTAAAAACGAAAAACTAACCCACGTTTTTGTCAATAATTAAGAGGGTAAAACTAAAAAGGGAAAGGTAAAAGAAGAGTAATAATAATGGCTCCAAGGTTTGTGGAATGAAACTATTGGACCCGTTGTCCAATTAGTGCTCTCTTTAAGTAACGGTTGTTTTGTCACCCATAGGACTCCCCCATATTTACCATAAGTCAGAATTAATTACCCAATGTTAATTACTTTTCTCCTCTAAAAGACAAAACGCCAAAATGTCAATAACGTTTAAAAATAAATTGCGGGTTAAGCGACTGTTTGGGACTGTTGTTGGAAGAAAAGTTGTAGACTTATAATAATAGTCTAGTTTTTGCAATATAAGGTGGGCTGTGCGCTTAGGAAAGGACAAATATAAGCTCTAATATAGTAATACTTAGTTACTTTCGGAGCACAGAAAACAGGGTTTTTTTCTTTATTATTCATAGTGAGATCTACTCATTAAATTTATGATGAGAAAAGAAAATATTATTTATCCATACTTTGAAAGTATCTAAGAATTTTCTACTCTAAACTAGTTTGGAGCTATCTTTTTTAACTTATTACGTGGTAATTTACAAAATTATCTACGTCTTAGTTAAAAAAGTCATGTAATTAAAATTATAAGTTGATGGTCTATTCATGGCCAAATAATGGGTTTAAGGATAAACTTTTTCCTTTAGCAATATCATAAAATGGGTTTTGTGTGGAAATGAAAAGCACTTGAAGCCAAAATTTGGAGTATAAAAAAATGGGGTGTCTTGTAACCCACTTAAAAAGTTTTTTTAAGAAATTCTTAAAATGAAAATTAATTAGGATGTGCCAATTAAGAGGCAAGTAGCTCAATTGATTTGACACCTCTTGGTTTAAGTTTCATTTCCCCCCATTATCAAATTATCAACAAAAAATGAAAATTAGAATGTCGGTTAAAGCTTTTTATTGCAAAACCTCTCTAGTTAAAACTTTACTTTTGACAAAAAAGAAAAAAAAAAAAAAAGGTATATAAAGTTTTAATTGAAAAGTTATTTAGCGCTTTGAGTTTTTGACAAATTAAAGAAAAGTGTTTTAAAGTTTTTTTTTTTTTAAAAAATTTTATAAAGCAATAATAATGAGCTATGAACAAGAGCCTTGTAGCTCAACTAGTTGAAACATTCTAGTGTTTCCAATGAAAAAATTCAGAGTTTAAATGACCACACTATTAATTATCGAATTATGTATAAAATAATGAACTATGGAGCATTTTCCTAAAAACTCCATATTAGCTTGTCAAATGTTTGTCAATTTTAGCTAAAAGAGTTTTAACCATCTTGGAATCCTTTTCAACCCAAATGTGATGCCCTGGATTTATATTCAATTAGATGAGTGTGTGTTGAGTGTCCTATTAGGCATACATTGGGTATATGGGTTTTGTAAACAACTATAAGAACGTCAATTTTGACTAGACTAGGTACGTTTTGAGATATAACTCATATATAACTAGTTATTTTTACTTGGATTTTGCATAAAAATCAAAAGCAAATATGCCCTAAAAATATTTCAGGTTCTCAATCTCATTCTACCACACTTATAGTAGTATATCACAAGCACCAAGAGATTTATTATAGCTCAATTATTAACACTTCTTTTTTTAAAAACAATTATTAACACTTCTTGGTGTTTCTAACAAAGACAATTTCTATAGTTCAAATCCTTCACCTTAACTATCGAATAATCAATAATAAAAAAGTATATCACAAATGGAGGTGTTTTTTCCCCTTCCTTTAAACATGTATACCCAAATAAAAAAAATCATACCAAAAAAAAAAAATGTGAACATGTTATACCGAGTGTGGTAATCACGAATAAAAACTGTTGTATTAAAGAGCTCATTAAATTTAATATACTTTAATGCGGATAGTTTATAAAACGTAAAAATAAATGGTAAATAGGGTGGTGTAATTATCTTGCAGATATTTTTTATTTATATATTTTAGAATCTGAATCTTATCTTGATGATGTCCCACTAAATAGCATGTTCATGTTCTGCTAAAAAAAAATAGCATGTTCATGCCACAATGTCTTCTTTGAAAGAAAAAGGGAAAAAAAAAAAAAAAAAAAAAGTTTAAACCTTGGGTTTACCCATTGGGTATACTCTATGGCTAGAGTCCACTGGCTCTTTAAAAAAATGATAATATTAAGAGTCGCTCACTCGCTTGCCTCTTAGTACTCTTTTCGAGATGTCACGGTATTTGAAATTGGCTAGAACCATCTCAAATTTAATACATGCATGCTTGGAAAAATGTGTAATATAATAAAATTATTACGGCTATACTTTTTCTTCTCTTCCTGGTCAGCAGGAACAATGATATATACACAAAAATAAATCTTAGTTAAAACAAATATCTGAGGGAGTGAATGATATAAGTCAAGTGTATGTATAGATGAGAGACTATCGCTAATTGTTTTATAATATGAAAATTCGGTAAGATTCGATGAATTTGAATTCGTGATCTCACTGATCACTAATAGGATCGAAGAAAAATATTTGAGCCAAAGGCCATGAACACAATAGTCAAGATACAAACAATTTAGTGCAAAATGCTATATTTCAAATTTTTTGTGCAACACATTAAACTCATTGATGTGACCCACCAGTCATCACTATTATTCTTATTATTTTCCTTCTTCATGTATTTTAACTTATATATATATATATATATTTAAACGGTATTTTAAGAAAATTTTTAAATCAAATCCATATCCTCGATTCATTATGAGCTAATTTCAATGTGCTTGGGTATATGGTTGATTAAATATAATATATTTTTTCAATAATTTTCGGATTTTCCATGCATTTGTGGAATATTCATTTTGAAATTTTATTCTAAATGGGGTTAAACATTATTACTATCAAATTATGGAAAATACTTAATTTTTTTAAAATTATACAATTATGTAGCAGACTTTTTCCAAAGAGAATAAAAAGATATTGTTGACCTAATCGGGATTCTCTAGCCAGCTTTAGCTCTAGGGCTACTTCCAATCCTCCATCAAATCCTCATGGCATAAATATAAAAAGAAAAATAATTGCTCTCTAAAATCATGGGACGAAAATTCTAACTCGTTTGAAACAAAGAAATTTATCAACAAACAAAATCAGTAGACATTTAATTGTCAAAAAATTTCAGTAGACATTTGGATTGAATGATGAATCTCCAAGCTCATCATGAGCTCAATGATAACTAACACATAAATAACAAAATAAACATTTCTAATAAATAAATCTAAAGTTACAACATGGTTTTTTTACAATAGTTGAGATAACTTATTATGATTGATGTATAATAAAAGTTAAGTTAATTATTTTTATTTTTATTTTTTATAGAGAGTTTTAATCTATGTCGTTTACTTTTAATAATAATTTTTTATCATCAGACCAAGATATCAATCAATTTTTGGTGTAGGAAATAATCGAACTATAAATCTCTTATACAATCATCAAAGACTTTACCAATTGAGTAAACTGGAAATCACAAATAACGTTAATTGTAAACACGAATGGAGGTAATGTTACACCAATCACAATAAATTAAGTCAATAATTGTGTGGATGGTCCTAACTCCTAACAAACATTAGTTGTTTTTAATTGAATAAAAGTATAATAATATGTCCATGCTTATGAGCTCAAACCCCAACAACTAATGAGTAATCAGTTAATCAGTAGTAATAAAAAAAGAGCCGCCAAAATTAGATATAATATGTGTAAGTAAGTAAGTAAGTAAGTAATAATAATAATAATAATAATAATAATAAATGGTGGATATTAGTGCCCACATCACATGGTATGGGAAGCATAGTTGCATTATGCTTTCTCTCTCTTCGTAGGTCAATATTTGGTGCGCGCACACACGCATGTCTTGCGGTTCAATGCTGGGATAGTGTCCCTCCCTCTCACGTGCTCCCATTTGCTTCTTCCACTTTTTTTCTTATATATATAGCATTTATTTGCATAATTGAATTTTCTTTATATCTGTTTCCACCTCTTCCGTTACCCTACTGTTAATGGGGAACAATACCCTTTGCCGGGTCATGTAACAATCTATATGCCTATATATATGAACCATTTTGTCCTTTTGCAATTTTGGATCAAACTGTGAAAATGCCAATTCACTTACTCAATCACCCCTTTTTGTTTGTTTGTGAGGCATCAAATCATAGGCCTCCAGCTATCCATTATCCAATACAAAAAATAAAAATAAAAATGTGCTAGGGCTTATAAGTTAATACAAATTATATATTCTCTCGCACCTAATTTTCTTTATTTTTTTTATAGATTTATTTTCATGGTTTAGATTAATCTTTGCAAATTTAAAGGTGTAGTACACGTCATTTAAAACTCTAAAAAACGTGACACTCTCTACAAGTTTAAGAAATAAAACCAAAACTGGAAAATCGATAAACTTATTATATCTTCTAAGCATAAATATTTATGCTTTTTGATATATTTCCACTGACAAATGAGAAAATATAGCAATATTGGGTGTGAAGTTTGTGTCTTCCACCTAAAGGAGTGGGCAGTAAGTGGTTACATTTGGGTCATGGTGCTACATCTATGCAATGGGCACTCCAAGTTTGCTCTTGTAAGCAAAGTCACAGAGCAGAGTAGAGCACGCAGAGGCTGATCCAAATAGATCGAGGGAGCTACTGTGTGGTGTTTTGGCAGCACATCCATAAGGAGTAACCAAATTAAGTGAGGGCCAAGCAAAGCTGTAGCCTACGAATTTGTCTCTGCTGTGTCATCGACATTAAATCTCATTTCCCAATTCCCATATTTATGGGAGGCCACCCCCATGAAATGAAACCCATCCAAGTGGTGTCCAAATCATCATCACCCTCTCTTTTTTATTTCAGGACTCTTTGTATGCCTTGCTTTACCAATCTTGGAAATGACTTGACCTTCCAATAATGCAAACCAAAAAGGTGCCCTAAAATTCTTCTAGTCCTATTCAAACTTTTCTTACTATTTCCGAAATTTATATATATATATATATATATATTTATACTCTATATACTTTTGTTGTGTGTGTCTCCTCTATAGAAATCCATTCATATGGTGTTTTAACACTCTGCAAGATTTGCTGCACCAACTTGGCACTTTGCCACTGAAATAGTGCCTTTTTTTTTTCTTTTTTCTTTTTTTTTTCTTTTTTTGTCGTCTTTTGGCCAGTAAATGGAGCATTTAGCTAAAGAGAGAAACTATGATAGGGCAGCACCTTATCCAAGTTGACGGGATTAATCTTTATTTTTATGCATAATATATAATGGTTTATACACGTATATATGTTTGATTACTTTTGTACAGTAGTAGATGGAGCATTGCATAAATATGAAGAAAAAATAAAAAATAAAAAATAAAAAAACTTCTTGTTCTGATAAAAATAGTTATTGAATTTGTAATTTTTATTCAGTTAACTATAAAATATGCTTAACCAATGCAATGTTCTAAATTGCAACAAATGGTCACCATTTTACATTAAGAAAAGAAAAGGATGTGACCTATATCAATTTTGATGAAACACCTACCCTCGCTCTTATCATAGCTTTCTTCACTAATAACTGGATGTACGAATTCTATCAATATATATATTAGAGGTAAAATGATTTAATTTGGTGAGCCATGTAACAAATCATTCACTGTAAAATCAGTTTTAACAATTAATAAAAATTCAAACGAGATTAGCTAAAGGCTTTGATCAAAGCTGATCAGCTTGAAGTAAAACATTCTAAAGAGTATTGGTGGGAAATCCCACTTGGATGGTTGACGTTAATTACCTAACTCATGGTTCTTTTGTAATATTGAACAGTAATGATCATCTTCCACCTAAATACAATAAATATTGAGCTTATTATTATTATCACTATAAAGGTGCCCTATGCTGCAAAAAAGAAAAAAAAAATCATATTTCTGGATAAGAGACATGATTCGCTCTTCATCATACATGTTTTAACTTTTAAGGTTTTTTTTTTTTTTTTTTTTTTTTTTTTTAAAAAAAAAAAAAAAAAAAAAAATCATATTTCTGGATGAGAGACATGATTTGCTCTTCATCATACATGTTTTAACTTTTAAGGTTTTTTTTTTTTTTGGTGTACAGATTTTGTTATCCTGAAAACTCAAGAATAGCTAGCTTTATACAATGTACACGCAAAAAAACATGTAAAGTTTATATCAACCAAAAAGAATAGTTCTCATTAAAAAAAAAAAAGAAGCAAAAAGGAATCCCTTTTTTTGTCCTATATATAGTTAATCAAAGAAGATTTGCAAAAAGGAAAGTGGCGATTCTAGTGGCATTGCCTAACTTTATAGGGATCCATTAGCCATTAGGAATATCTAGTACCATCAACAGCTAAAACTTGGGCTAGCTATCAGATTGGCATCTAATGGAGCCAACAGTTTTGGGGGCTAAAAGCAGAATATATCTCATTAATTCAAGCAAAAATGAATTTGGCTGAGGTCTAAATACTCTAGTGTTCTTAATTTAATTTCTTCAAAATTATAATATGTGATCAAAAGTGAACATATATCACAATCGAAACGGGTTTAGCACACTAAACTTAAGCTTAGCCCAAAAAATAAAAGAAAGTTATTGCTAAATATTTGAAAATGGGTTAGTCTACATTCTACAATAACCCAAAAAAAAAAAAAAATTACATTAAAAATAAAAGCGAAAAAGAGATCCCCCAGGAACATTAATAAAATCACAAATATTATATAACTAACGTGAACTTGGAAGATATTATTTTTCCTCTCTTTTATGGTTGCAAAGCTTATCCCATTGTCCCTACCCTATTTAATTTAATTAGTTACCCCTATCATATATCATAGACTATGGATTACCCTATTCATATATTCTATATTCTGATCCTTCCACTACAATATCTTATATTATTATTTTATCAAAAAAAAAATATCTTATATTATTAGATGTGAACCATTTGGATGATCACAATCATTAGCTGCTAATCCTAAGGAAATTATACAACCATACTCATATTTGAATCAAATCAAAGTCCTTGTGAATAATTGTAAGTTAAATCAATTAGTTCTACACCCATCATTAGGGCATAGTTATCCATGTGCTATAATTCATACTTTTAATGAATGAAACTTTGACCAAAGAAAAACAAAGAATAAAATCACTGTTTAAGCTTGTTAAGTTCTAACTATTAACTACCATTCTAACTGTCACCTAGGCGTCCTCTAAACAAACATTAACAATAATTGATTATTAAGAGCTAAAGTAACTACTAATCATAGTTAATTAACTCAGTCAATGGTCAAATGACCTACATAAGGTCACCGTCCACTTTGTATTAAAAACACTCTTTATTTATTTATTTTAAACTTTTTGAGACTTGCACAGGAGCACGTGACGCGTTGCAGACCCGTGAGCAAGTTTACTTATGTGTATGGCTCATAATTTTCTTTTGGGAAAATTCCAAAATAAAAAATAAATAAAAAACTCATAATTTTTTTTACCACATCAAATGATAGGCCTTATAAAAATATGACAATAGAACAGCCTTTTTTTCATATATTTTAAAATCCACAAATGAAACAATTTATTTGGTGAGAGTAAAATTTTGATTGGCACACAAAAAATAACATCACTTTGCTATGAGAGGTGGCATTTTTCTTCACTTTAAAGAGAGAAACTCCAAGACAGGGAGACTGGGAGAGAGAGAGAATAATACAATAGAGAGACATGACAACACTAGCAAAAAGAAAAAAAAAACTTTAAATATATATATATATATATATAATAAAAGGAATAAAAATTAAAAGATAAATAAAAATAACTGAAAATGATTTTTTTTTTTTTAGTAATTTGATAGTTACAACAATAGTAATAGATAGGTAATTGATTCCAAAAAAGCATGTTTTACATTAGTGATTTAAAAAAAAAGATATATATATATATATATATATATATATATATATAGAAATGGCACAATATTTAAATAGTCATGCTCATAGTTGTTAAAACATGAATCGTATTGTGAATTAATTTATTTAAAAATTTATATTTATCTTGTATCATATTGTATTGTGTATCGTAAGATACACAATCACTTAATAATAATAATAAAAATATAGATATACACATATAAAGAATATATTTATTATAAATTCAAAATATATTCAAATTATAACTAATTTAATCATCACTTATCTAATAATATTTAACAAATCTAACTAAATAACTCTAACTAATACATGTTTATAATATACACATTTAAATTGATTAAACTCAAAAGTGATAATATATAACATATGAGCCAAAATAATACTTTCTTTTCATTATCTTACCTAATTAACTCCATCTAAATCAATATTGTCACATGTTTATCATTTTGTAAAACTATTTCTTCATTGAATTTTTTCTTCATCATCAACATTTATTATCTCTTTTTGTTCTTTTATTTTAATAATTTTTTCTTTATATATATATATATATATATAATTTTTTTGGCATTCTAGCTTCTTATAAATAATTATATTTTCATTTAATACCTCATTCATGGTATAGAAAAAAAAATACAAATTCAAAAGTGAAATGTCAAGTATATAGTCCACATTTTGTAAAAGAAATAGAGAATGGGGGAAAAAAAAAACTCATAAACATGTTATCTTATTGGGTTCAATCAAGTAGCCCTATAATTTTGTGATAAAAATAAGTCTAATAGCTTATTGGATTCAAATAAAAGCTAACACAAATTTTAACCAAATTTTTTTTAAAATATTTTAAACCCACATGTAGGGCTGTCCACGGGTCGGGCCGGGTCGGGTTTGTGCCCAACCCGGACTCGACCCGCTCAGGTCGGGTGGGAGAGAATCAGACCCGCAACCGACCGCCGATCACCACGGGTCGAGTCGGATCGGATTCTAAAAAACGATCGGTCGGTTCGGTTGAAACCGACGAACGGAGTCGACGAGCGGAGGAGAGCAAAGCGTCGTCGGATTTGGCTGGAGAAGAGCGAAACGTCGTCGGATCTGGCTAGAGAAGAGCAAAACGTTGTCGAATTTGGCAGGAGAAGAGCGAAACGTCGTCGGATCTGAGCTTAAACATCGCCGGATCTAAGCCAAAGTTACCGATCTGAGCTTACACGTCACCGATCCGAGCTTAAAAGTCACCGATCTGAGCGATTTTTTGAAAAATATTGCCGGAACTGAGCTAAAATCATCAGATCTAAGCAGATCTGAGAAAAATCGTCGCCGGATCTAAGCGAAAGATGGGTAATCGTCGCCGGATCTGAACGGGGGAGGCTTTGATCTGAAGTGGTGGTCAGGCGGGTCGGGTGGCTGCGGTTTTAGCGGAGAAAACCCGCCACTCGACCCGCCGGAATCGGGTTTGAAGGGCTGAGACCCGCCGCCGACCACCAGAGTCGTCGGATCGGACGGCGAGCGGGTCGGTTCGGGCGGGTTTCTCGGTTTGGTCGGGTGAGCGGTTTACATGGACACCCCTACCCACATGCCTACCTACATTTAAATCATCAGTATTTAGTTTATCACAATAACAAACTTTTAGGGTTTTAAAAATTTCTGCTTTTTTTCTTATAAAAAAAAACTAATTTATTTTTAATTAATGACTTTGGGAGGCACGAACATTGTGAAACGTTGCCAACCTAGCTACACGTCGGCAAACCCAAATGAAGAGGTTGGAGTGCTTTTTTATTACTCCCTCCATCCCATTTTTTTTGTCCTCTATTCCATTTTGAGATGTCCCAAAATATTGTCCTGTTTCTAAAAATAAAAATTATTAATTTACTAATATTCCTATTATACCCCTATTAATTTACTAATTCAATTTTTTGATAAATTTTTTTAAGGGTAATTTTGGAAACTTATACATTTTTAAAAGGTAGATAAAACAATAAATGATGTTTCCTTAAAAAGTTTGACTTTTCAAACAGGACAAAAAAATTAAGACGGAGGGAGTATCTATTTTTCCTCATTTTGTATGTGGGGTTTGCTTCAATAATGAAAAGTGGGTAAGGTTAATTAATGGACCCCCATTTTAAGGAACGGGGTCCTTGCCAGGAGAGCTAGGTAGACAAAATTCTTTTTTCTTTTCTTTTGTTAGACAAATATTTATTATTATTTTTTTTTTTTGAACGGAGACAAATAATATTAAGAGCTATGCTTTTTGCCAAATCTGTCACTTAGCTGATAGATGAAAAGTTTTGCAAAAATAATGAGTTCCTATGCTAGTTGATCACGTATGGGACAAGACAAATCGTGTTTGGTGAGGATTGAGGTCTCAAGAATATTTAAAATATTCTATGGATTCATTATAATCCTATCTATTGTTTAATTAATACAAATGTTTCAGATTATACCCTATATATTAATTGGAAAATGCTAATGAGTGCCCTTAGGATATTGGTTAAGAATCCATTTAAAAAAAAATTACATAAAAAGAAAAAAAAAATTAATATTTTGACAGCTTTTTTCATTTCTTATAAAAATATTGTCAAAACTTTCTTAAAATGGATTTTTAACCAATGTCCTAAGGACATTCGTTAGCATGACCCATATTAATTTTTCAAAATATTTGAATTTTGAATTAGTGTAAAATTATATAATTATAACTCAATATTAAGGTGTTAGTCATTGATTTTGAGGAGATTTCAAACTAAAAGAGAGACAATAAAATTCGATTCATAGAGGTGTGCATTATGCATTCAACCCACAACCTTGATGAACTCACCCCATCCAACATAACTGGTCATCTTTAAAAATTATTTTAAAAAAAATCGCTTATTGGTGGATTGTAATTTTTTTTTTTAAGCTTGAAATAAATGGGGTTGAATTCAAGTTGACAAAACTTTAAACTCAAATAACTCGATCCAACATAACTAAATATTTAAATTTTTTTTTAAATATGTGCTTAATGTGTCGAATTATTGAGGACCTCAAGTTAATTTTTTTCATTTAGAAGAAATAATTTGTTTAAAAAACAAAATAAATATTTAATATATTGAAAACTCTATATTATCATAGAACACTAAAAAAATCTTTATCCTAAAGTAGACTTTAACTTTCTTTGTATGTATGTATGTATGTATATATATCCTCCCCACTTTTTCTTCGTGTATGAGAATGTAAACATGTTTGTACAATAAGAAAAACAGAATTTTTTATTGGTTGTTACAACAACTTCTTTGAGAAAAAGAAGAAAATAAAAGAAAATTAATGCATGTTCATTTTATAGAAGGCATGACTTTATAAAGCCTTTTTTCATAATTTCCTTCGAGGATAGTAGGACTCGTATTCCTTCCATTTTTGCTTTTAAATCTCTCTCTCTCACTCTCTCTCTTAAGGTTAAACTCAAAACTTCCGTTTTGTTCATTACTTCAAACTACGTATACTCATATAACTTGAGTTTGTCTATAAAAGTCCAAATCTAAAAAATAGTAAAATGAAATGAAGAAAGTAGTGAGTTTATTAAGCTTTAACATAATCGTCTCCTCTCCTAATAGCCTCCTCGGCTAGGTTTGGTGGATTGTCACCTCACTTGCTTGGTTTTCTGTCGGCAAAGAAAGTAATAACCAAAGCTGTACGTGATGCAATCATTTTAAATAAGAGTTCCGTAAAGAAGCATGCATGTGCAAGGTGTTAGTCATTGATTTTGAGGAGATTTCAAACTAAAAGAGAGACAATAAAATTCGATTCATAGAGGTGTGCATTATGCATTCAACCCACAACCTTGATGAACTCACCCCATCCAACATAACTGGTCATCTTTAAAAATTATTTTAAAAAAAATCGCTTATTGGTGGATTGTAATTTTTTTTTTTAAGCTTGAAATAAATGGGGTTGAATTCAAGTTGACAAAACTTTAAACTCAAATAACTCGATCCAACATAACTAAATATTTAAATTTTTTTTTAAATATGTGCTTAATGTGTCGAATTATTGAGGACCTCAAGTTAATTTTTTTCATTTAGAAGAAATAATTTGTTTAAAAAACAAAATAAATATTTAATATATTGAAAACTCTATATTATCATAGAACACTAAAAAAATCTTTATCCTAAAGTAGACTTTAACTTTCTTTGTATGTATGTATGTATGTATATATATCCTCCCCACTTTTTCTTCGTGTATGAGAATGTAAACATGTTTGTACAATAAGAAAAACAGAATTTTTTATTGGTTGTTACAACAACTTCTTTGAGAAAAAGAAGAAAATAAAAGAAAATTAATGCATGTTCATTTTATAGAAGGCATGACTTTATAAAGCCTTTTTTCATAATTTCCTTCGAGGATAGTAGGACTCGTATTCCTTCCATTTTTGCTTTTAAATCTCTCTCTCTCACTCTCTCTCTTAAGGTTAAACTCAAAACTTCCGTTTTGTTCATTACTTCAAACTACGTATACTCATATAACTTGAGTTTGTCTATAAAAGTCCAAATCTAAAAAATAGTAAAATGAAATGAAGAAAGTAGTGAGTTTATTAAGCTTTAACATAATCGTCTCCTCTCCTAATAGCCTCCTCGGCTAGGTTTGGTGGATTGTCACCTCACTTGCTTGGTTTTCTGTCGGCAAAGAAAGTAATAACCAAAGCTGTACGTGATGCAATCATTTTAAATAAGAGTTCCGTAAAGAAGCATGCATGTGCAATCCTTAACAAGATCAACACGTACAAAATGAGCATCAATATTCATTTCCAATAAACCTTGAGATCTATAAATTTGCATCACTCTAGCTGGAACTTTTTCACATATATTTACTTTGACTGTACTTTTTAATAAAGGATAGGGAACAACCAGAAACTGCACGATTAGTTCTATCAAACATCAAACTCGGTGTGCTCTTTAGTTTAAAGTTTGATGCCCTATAGTAAAAATCAATTGATTTGATTTGGCCTGATTCTGAAAATATTCTCATTTTAATTGAGATAACAAGTACCCTATCAAATCATATTTTTTATGTAATTTTTTTTTTAATTAAGTCTAATTTGATATGGTGGAGGACATGTTATTATTTCTCTCACAATAATGGAAATATATCACATTTGAGTTAAAGATTGGAGGGGGTTAAGCTTGGTAGGCCCAGGTTAGGACACAAGTCCATTCCAAAACATCTTTGGGTCCACGGTTAAACCCACCTTCTTCTTAGATGGGGATGTCAATTTTGCCCTGCTTCATTTTAATCCACCTTTTCTCGCCTGAGATTTCCTTGTCCTACAAAGGTTATGGGATGGAAATAGGGCAAGATTTATCTCCCACACTCCGGGGCGAGGTGCAGGAATAAATTTAGAATTTTTAGCCTTACATACTTATATTGCACACTCTACCTCCTATATAAAGACACTCATGTATATTTTATTACTTGAGAAATACAATATATTCATTCAGTATTTCTAACAATGCTAATTCAATCCTTGGAGTATGCTCAATCAACCTTACTAGTTGGCCTTGGTTGTGCTAAAGGTTTAGGTTTTTTATTCCTTAACAGATAGTTGGACTTTGGCCAAAGTTGTCTATGTTTGGTCTAACCAAACGTCCTTATTGCAGTTTCATCTCTCTCAAATCACCCACCTACATGGACCATTATCATCATTTCTAAATTTCAAGTACTGACAGAGGAAGACATTAAATCATGGGAAAGATTTAATTTTAGCGACAAGGGAACCACCTAATTAAAATCGTTTCCCCCTCCTAGTGGTGGAGGTTATACAAAGCTGAGCTCAATATTATGGATCAATCAAAACTCTTTGGAGATCCATTTCAAATATTTTAATGTTAAATTTCTTGTTCTCTATATGATTCATGCGCCCTTGAAAAAAAAAATTCAACTATGCGAATTTTTATTTATTCTCTAAATAGCATTAATTCTTAAGGACAATAATTTATGTTTTGTAAGTTCATGGTCCTCACTTTGCTCTCTCATTTTAAAGTTAAAAATCTACGCTTGAAAACCAAATGATTCTAAAAGGGGGAAAAGGGTCAATTAAACATGAATAGTGAAAGTTTTGTATCAATCTTGCAATAAAAAAATTTATTTAAAAAAAAATTCCAAATAATTAAAAGGCATGATGAAGAATCTGTATATTTGATAGAAAAATTACTAATAATTTACACCTTATTGTTCAAGTAAGATTTACATTATAAACTAAACAAATATATATAATATTTGCATAAACAATATTCAATATTGTATACGGTTTATGTAAATATATATACTTGTATGCAATTTATATGAATAGTAAATGTAAAGCAATAATAAGTGTCCTATTTGATAATGGTTTTTTTAAATACTTGGTATAATTTTATATCAAGCACCACCTACTTTCCCTCTCATGCTTTGGGCAAAAAAATTAAAAATAAGAGGCAATCGTATGTAGGTGTAGATATAAGGTATGAGGTAGTGAAGAAGCAGAGTAGTAGTGGTTTCATTTTATCTTTATTGAAGAAGGGTTTAAAGAAAAATGACAAAATTAATGAGAGACGACAGAGATGCACAGAGAGTGCTGATTCAGTGCATGCACGCTTGTGCTGCTCCTTTGTACACAATCAGTTGTATATACCGATATACACTTTCCATTGGCATTTGGGAAATGGAAATACACAGTAGCAGCTAGTTCTAGAGTAGTGAAGCCATATATATATATTTAAAGCATTGTTATCAAGTTGATCAAGGCCTTATTAATTAGCCAAACGAATACATAAATAAAGACTTAATAATTTTATAGTCTGGTTTGGAACTTTGGGGGCGAGAATGAGAATGAGAATGAGAATGAGAATGAAAGTGAAGGTTGAAGAGAAAGTGGTCCCCAAGCAGCAGCGTCCCGTCAGTTGTCAATAGTTGTGGCGTATCATCAGTAGAGTCAGTCTCAGTACTCGGTAGAGTGGAGGCGATCGAGCGAGCGTGACTGAGTTGTGTGTGTCTCTCCACGTTTCGAACCATGCTGGCCCGGCCCCCACGTTCGTGTACGTATTTTAAATCAAAAGTACTGGGTCACCATCCTCCTTTCACTACTTTTTTTTTCTTTTTTTGTTACTTAATTATAGTCCCCACACGCTCTCACCCTCAACTCTCAGATATTGGTCCCCCTCAAAGAAGTAGTACCTAGAGTGTTTGGTGGATATAAGAGGACTTTGAGGATGATGGAAAATTAAGGGGAGAAGAAGGGTAAGGGGGAGAATTAAAGAAGAAAACTATGACTTTTAGAATAATTTGGTTGGGAAAGAGATGTTGTTTAAAGAATGGGAGGAGGAGTTGGCCCAAGTTCTTATGTATTGGTCTATGGATTTAAGTGAACAAGAAAAGGTTCTTATCTTACATATGGTAGGATTAAAGGAAAGAAAATTAGTTTTTGTGATTGACCTATAATCAAACATAAAGCCTCTAAGACTTGAAGTTAGTAATCTTACAAGATAAAATTCTCTTTTTAGCCTATAGGTTGCCCATAACTCACTCTTTAATTATAGGCATTATTACCTTTTCTATCTCTTATCTCAACCAAAATATATATATATATATATTATAGGCATTACCTTCATTCAAATGCGTGTTGATATCATGGGCGAAATAGATGGAATTACCTTAATTTTGGACAAGATTCTCAGCTTTTAGTTGTTGCAGAATGTTTAAGTCTTTCTATTTCCACATTTTCCTTTCAAGGAGTAGCTCATCTATGGTAGTTGTGCTCGTTTATGAAATTTTGCAATTGTTCTTGAGTTCCATGCACAAATTCACTTGGTTTTCGAATCATTGCTTTGTTTGAAGGACTTTAATGGCTAGAATGGTGAGGATGATTGGATTATGTGTTTTGAATTAAGAATGTAAAAATTAATGGATATCCTAAGAAAATTGGTTTATTAAATATTTTTAGAAAATTTGTCCCATAATGAATTTCACTTTTTTGAAACTTCCCCTTTTTTTTAGGTAAAAAAAACTATAGCTTCAAACAATACCATCCATATTCTTATAATACATTTATTATTAAAAAATAAGTTTTTAAAAAATATTTGTTTTAAATTTGATGAGGGTCTATATTCATAAATTAATAAAAATTATTTTTCAATCTTCTCATTTTACCAACAATCCTATTAATTCCTACCAAATATATAAAAATAAAAATTGGTATATCATCGATCTCATAAAAAAAAAAAGGTGTATAATTTTGATACCCTTCTTATCCATATATACTATAATTTGTAATAAGCGAAATAACATAAACCGAAAAATAATTCCCCTCCTCTCCTATCCTTCCACGCATGCATATTGCAAAATATCCAAAGGTAAAACAAAAAAGTTCAAAAGAATCAGAATGATGAAGAAGACAGAAAAAGGTCGACAGGCTCAGTGGAAGATGGATGGATCCAGCTGTACATAATATTGTACACTTTGGTACGGTACTGCACAGATACTGGTGGTGTAGGGGAACTTGACAGCTATCGCCATTTCACATTTTTGAAATCTGATAAGGGTTCGGTAAATATGTCCTAAGAGCAACCTCCGGCTCCGGTTGCTATTTTGCATCTAAAATTTTAAAAATAAAAGAAAGGAGAGAAAAACATGATTTTTTTATATTATTTTAATAAAATGTATATAAAAATTAAAATTAAAATATTGAATGAAATGCATATTGCAAAATATCCAAAGGTAAAACAAAAAAGTTCAAAAGAATCAGAATGATGAAGAAGACAGAAAAAGGTCGACAGGCTCAGTGGAAGATGGATGGATCCAGCTGTACATAATATTGTACACTTTGGTACGGTACTGCACAGGTACTGGTGGTGTAGGGGAACTTGACAGCTATCTCCATTTGTTTGTGGGTTGTTGGGTGGGGCGCCAATTTCACATTTTTGAAATCTAATAAGGGTTCGGTAAATATGTCCTTAGAGCAACCTCCGGCTCCGGTTGCTATTTTGCATCTAAAATTTTAAAAATAAAAGAAAGGAGAGAAAAACATGATTTTTTTTATATTATTTTAATGAAATATATATAAAAATTAAAATTAAAATATTTGGTGAATTATAAAATAAGATGGTAAAATAAATAAAATAAGTTTTAAGGTTGTAAGATAGAATTTTTTTGAAATCTCAGATAAAAATGCTCATGCATTAACAATTTATTTTTAATAAAATTTTTATCAATAATTAAAAAAACTGTTAAAAAGTTTGATAACTTTTTTATTTTCTGAAAAATATTTTTTAAAAATAATTTACTTATATATATATATGCTATAAAGAGCGTACATCAGTAAAAACTTTAAAATAATTAACCTTTTTAATTCGACGGCGATTTTAAGAGTGAGAGTGAGAGAGTCTGTGTCGGTTTTGCTGTCTGAATCTGAAAGCTGATAGATTCCTCTCATTGCTACGTACATTATTATTATTATTATTATTTTCTCCGACACAACATATGAGAGATTCATTGGAACAAAGATTTCATATATACTTTGATTGATTTGATCTCTCAAATCCCCATTTCAGTTGGTACAAAGATTTCATTGGAACTTGATTCTCAAAAAGAAAAAGAAAAAGAAAAAAAAGATTTCATTGGAACTTTAATACCTTCCACCAAATACACTCCCATGCGCTGTTTTTATTTTTAGGTTGAATTGCTTCATTCTATACCTATTCATACTAATGTTCCTACACTTTTGGAACTCTCGCCAAATTTGGATTCTCTTATTTCTATTCTAATTTCTAACAACATTATTTTTATATTAATTCACTACTTTTTTTTACCTATCATAGCCGATCATTTTAAGATTATAACAAAATTTGTAACACAAAATTAATGTTCTTAAACCTCTTATCTAAAATTTATTTGTTTTGTTTTTGTGTAAACTTTCATACAAAGTATTACGAGTAAAGTAGTTAGGTGATTTTAGTTTGGCTACAAAGAATTAAATATTTTGATACTAATTAATAATAGCATACCAATTTGATCATATATTAGCCTAAGTAAATTAAGATAATGTATTAACTTAAATAACATGTTTTAGATTTTTTTTTTTTTTTATATATTTTAAATAACTTAATTGGCCTTGTAGCTGAATTGGCATCTCCCCATGCACAAAGTGCTTGGGGGTCTAGGGGGAAAGGGGTTCGAGCTGCAGGATTAGCAGCATATTGTAATTATTTCTCAAAAAAAAAAAAAACAAAACAAAACAAAAACGTTAATTATCTTTTTTGTGTGTGTTTATTTCAAATTATTGATGGCATGGTAAAATAAATAGATCGATATGATTTTAGATATTACATGGTGGATTTACCTTAAAAACCTTAGAGAATATTCTAATCCCTTGTTGAACCATGCAGCACCGATATAGCTTATAGGTTCCGATCGAACAAATTATTATGTAGCTGCAAAATAAGCTAACCATGGTGCGTACATGAGTAGATCAGGCTCACTTTTCTTACAGTTCTTTTTCAAAATATACTTTCAAATTCCATAAATCACATCTTTAATTAGGCCCGTCTCAGCTGAATGCATACATCCACCTTTAATGGTACATGAATCGTGGGGTTGTGGACTAGTGCTATAAATACAAATTGATTTGGCCTAGACATTAAAAAGTTAATTAATGGGAAATTTGAGAATCAAGAGTGTCGGAAAGAAACATATTGAAAAAGAGATAAAGATGACGATCAAAGGATTTAATATCATTAGGGAAAACAAACAAAAAAAATAGTGAATTTTATTCTAATGACTGGATTCATGAGTTCTATTGAGGCTGTGATTCTAAAATTAGCTAGTGATTAATCTTTGTCCACTCTTGTTTCTCAAAAAAAAAAAAAAATCTTTGTCCACTCTTAAAGAAATTTTGGGGTATTGAACTTTTATCAGAGTTCATGGAGTGGTAAAAGGTTATGGGTAACTGTTTGGTGCATTGTCTAGAGAAAAAAATTAAGAAAAAAATTTCCTGGCAATGGAAATAAAACTTGATATATTTGAAAAAAAAAAAAAGTATATCATGAGACTATAAAATAGAACATTTTTCTCATATAATAGTAAAATGAAGCTTTTTTTTTTTTTTTCCATATATTGTGAGAGAGGCATTTCATAAATTGGTCTTATAATTAAAATAATTTTACTTGTGTCTTGTCTTGCATTGCAAATTGTGTTGAGAATCTCATAAAAGGGTTTTGGGAGCTTAACCCATTTTTGAGCCCATTTGGCAAAATTGTAAAAGAGCTACAAGGGGCTTTTAATTGGTACCATAAGCTTTTTTATTCACCAATTTTTTAAAAGGTCCTTATGCTTAACACACACGTCTGCCTGACTGAGCCGAACAGGTAAAACGCCTTTACTTCGTCTCTTTCCTTTAAAAAAAAATAAATAAATAAAACCTTTATTTCATCCAAGAATCTAAAATTCTAGGTGCACGTACATAGGATTAGGGGGCATTAATTTCCCTCACTTGTGGGGAACGTGATGACTAGCTACTTAATCATCCTTTTTCCCTTTACCCTTTAGTTTAGGTTAAGTAAATTAAGCAAAACAACTATAATTATTCACAGCAAGTCAGCAACCATCATCCCAACTCCACTATTTCCATTCAACTCCACCTTTTGTATTGTGCAATTAACTAAGCTTCTCCAATCTTTCCCATGATCTTAGGATATTCAGATTCAAATTGTACATATGTTACCATCTTGTCATGCAAATATAAACGCATTAAATGCTATATATGTCGGCCACAGTAGTTTTTAGAGATCTGCTCCAATTTGGTGATGAGCATATGAATGAAGATTTAAGATTGAACTCTATGTATAATAAAAAATGGTACATTGAGAAAATTTCAACCTATGGTTCGCTCTTAATGATATCTCTTTATTATTAGACAAAACACCAATAGATTTTTGTTAAATGAGAATTGAATTTCAAATCTCTTATTTAATCATCAGAGATTTTACCAGTTGAGCTAACTAAAACCCACAAAAATTTGGTATATTTGCCCTATAATAAAAGACAATCATTATAAATTACCATTAATTTTGACAAATTTTAGCCAGCTCCTTTGAATTATTTACGAAATCTAGAAGATGTACTTGATGTATAACTTAGGATATTGATGAATAAGGTGTATTTAATATATTAAAATATGTTTTCATATAATTCATAATATAAAAGAAATATATATATATATTTTTTATCTATTTAAACGTTTGCTTTAATATATTAAAATATCATTTTCATATAATTCATAATATAAAAGAAATAATTTTTTTTATCTATTTAAACGTTTGCCTAAAGTATCTCTAATATATTTATAAACTTTTAATCTATTAATTTATTATTAATTTCATTAACACACAAATTTAAAACTCATCCCGAACTTTAACATATATAAATAAACTTTTAATCTATTTTTTTTTAATATAAAAATCAATACATTAATGAAATCAAATTTCAAAGAGTGTGCACTAATTACAGTTCAAATTAAAAGTATTAATAAGTATTTCTTAGGAATTGATTATGCTTTTTCACACTACTAACACGCGTTAATTTATATTTAAGAAACCTAAGAAACTGTAATTAAATTTAGTATACAAAAACTAAGAAGAAGAAGAAGAAAAAAAAAAGGCAAAAAAGTTAGTTAATCTTGGAGAATTATGCGACTATATATGATAGTTGTTTCGTGTAGCAGCATGCACTAATGCGTAGGGTAGGAACACAAAAATAATAGAATTTAGCACTCACTCACTCAATAGAAAACTCATGCAACGCAACGTGTAAATCATGTCCAACTTTCAATATGGTTTGGTGCTCTCAGGTCCACGTCAATCCCCCACCCCACTCATCTATAATTTTATGGACCGAATATTAGATTTTATTTAAAGGCAGAGCTATGATCCAGTCTGGGCCCAATCTAATTTTGCTTGAGATAAATGTGTGTGTATATATATATATAGAAATCTTTAAGATTAATCAACAACAAATAATTGACACACAACACATGATGAAAATTGAGCATGAAAGAAACTTACAAAAGTACATGTTGTTGTTGTTGAGGCCACACATATACAAATACTAATTAAATTTGCCCTCAGAGAACGACAACACTACTAAAAAGATTAAATCATATCATACCCAACACTCAACTAACTAATCTTTACTACCTAACTTCAACTGGATTTGTCTCTCAAACTAATTAACTTCAAGAGGTTTTTTCTTTGTGTGTTGAATACAGGATTTCATTACGTAGCACCATTTAGTTTCTTTGGTTTCCCGTAAGTACCAAGCGAACTTTTAAGAGAAAAACAGAGTTAATTTTACAACATGTGTTTGTTTTCTTAGTTGGTAAGTCTATTATTAGTCAGGTAACACCAAATTTTGGAACAGTACTATATGGGTTCTTACTTCTTAGGCCTGACGTGCCCTACATCATAACTAAGCTATAGGTACCATGTGTTGGGCTTATAGATGAAACAAGCTCTTTCTTTTTCTTTTAAAAGCTTGAATTGAAATTAAGAATTTGATAAAAAGTAATGTTTATTACACACCTTAATGCACGCATGTTACACACAACCAAGAAAAACAATTGACATCATGCCTTTAATTGATTAGAATTTAAAATAGTGACTTCAAGTCATAATTTTAGTTGTGTGTAAGAATATGTGCATTAAGGTGTTCGTGTGCAAAAATATTTTTCCTTTGATTTTGTCTAAAAATTGAAACAATGACTATGATTGACATTGACCATTGTGGGACTTCAATTCTTTCTGCAAGTATTAACTTTTCTCAAAAAAAAAAAAAAAAAACTTTCTGCAAGTATTTATATATGGGCTCTTGTAAAAGAAGAAAATTCCTTACATGAAAAAGAATCTAGTTCATTCAAACTGCCACAAATTTTAAAAAACAGGTATCTTTGGTCCTTATTCCATATAGACATTGTTTAAGGGTCCGTTTGGTTGGAGGGGTAGAAAAGTGGAAAGATAGAAAATGGTAGGAAGAAGAAAAAGTGGGAGGATAAAAAAGATTTTAATTTCTCTTCTTTTTGTTTGGTTGGGAGTGGAAAAGTGGAGAAATGGAAAAAGTGAGTTTATATAAATTTACTCATACACTCTTGTTAAAAAATGATATCCAATTAAAACAAAAAAGTGACAAGCAACCAAAAAAATAAAGAAGCAATCACCCAATTTATTAAAAAATAAAAATCATGTCCCAAAAATAAAAATCATATCTAGTTAAACACACACAAAAGAAGAAGAAGAAGAAGAAAACAACTATCACACCCACAGCTCAAAAAAAAAAAAAAAAAAGAAAAAAAAATGATAGGGACTTGACATGGGCTTTTTTTATATATTAAGCAGCTCCATTTTCTCCCTTCAGTTTTCTCTCCATTTTGAAGAGAAAACTTTTTGGTGGGTTCGGGAAGAAAATACTTGAGTCTCACCATTTATTTTCCTTTCTCCCCACTCAACCAAACACACTTAAAAAAGTTTTTCTTCCCATTTTCTCTTCAAAGTTTTTCATCAACCCTATTTTACATCCAAACAAATACACCCTAAGGGAGCATCCTAACGTGCCCCAAATTCATAGCAATTATTTGTGTTCAAAGATTGGGCTACACAGCATATATAACTTCTCAATAATATTTTTTCTATAATATGCAAATGAATCTAAACCATTCACATATGTAAATACACGTGTTTCATTTGAAAATGTAGTGTGATCTCACCATTGAACAGTTCAAATCCTTGAATTGCATAATTATAGAAGTTCATGTTATAAGGAAACGAACGTTTTTGTAATCAAAGTAGTCAATTCTGCATTGATACCAATTGATATGTATAGTATCAACCATTAAATCAATAGGGGCTAGCGATACCCAATAAAATGTTCTAGATAAAACATCGATCAGTACCAACATGAATTGAGGATTTTTTAGATGTTGGATTGGTACAAGAAAAACAGCTAATTAATGTTTTTGTTAATATAATAATAATATGGTAAAATCAATTTACTGTTTTCAAAATGGATGTATAGGATTTAAGAACCCCAATAGAGTAATTATAAAAAAATCTGGAAAATTTTGATCCATGATAAAGCTACTCCTGTCATTTTGTTTCATATATGGGATCTAGGTTTTATTTGTAGAGGAGCCGATATGTTGGCCCATTACCATTTAGCATGGGCTACTAGCATCTCCTTAGGCTTGGAGGCTCACTCCACGCCCTCCATCCCTATGTGCTTGTTTCCTGTTGAGAGAGATGGGCTGATCCTCCTAGTCATTTTGGTTTTTTTTTTTTTTTTTTTAGTGCTTTTATAATCTCATTCATTCAGCCCAACCAAAAAGAATAATAATAATAATAATAAAAGGAAGAAGGAAATTTGAATAGCAAAAAGAAAAATGCTAAATTTACTAATTATTTTACATTTTTTTTTACAAACTATTGATTGAATGAATGATTATTGGTAAACAAAAAAAGTGATGTTAGTAGTAGGTCTAGATATGAACCAGTAAGAATTTTTCATATCAACCGTTTGTAAGAATGTTGTAAAATAGTTTATATTTGTAGCGTCATTCTATGAAAAAAGTTTACTTCAAAACTAGTTTAAAAAAAAAAAAAAAAAAATCTCCAATCTACGTGACAATCGATAAAATTACACAGATACTTTTAGTTACATTACTTATTTAATAAGTTATGTGACTTATTTAAATAATACACGTAAATAGTTTTATGAGCTAGTACATAACGGGTAAGAGAAGATTTCTTTAGATCAGTTTGTCAAAAATTTGTGTTCAATATAGTACTATGTCTCCTAATTCCCAAAGCCATGTGACGGGTTTGACATCATAATCAACTTCTCAAATAAAAATAATTTGGAGGCATGGTTGCCTACAAATCACTTAATTTATTTATTTAGAAAAACAAGAGTATTGAAAATTTTTTGATCACCTGACTATTATCTTTAATATATGTACTATTTAGTCTTTTATCCAATGCATATTAAGTTATTATTAGGAAGAAGAATCCCTTAAGGGTGGCCTTAAGATGCTGATTAGAGGTTTATCGTTGGACTTTAGAAACCATTAAACTAATCCTTTTGAGGTTTACCAAACACTTTCTAATATCTTTAAGAAGTGAGAAATTTATGCAATTGGACTCCCTTAAAGGTATTCAAACACTATTAAATTTATTACCATCAACAATTGAAAGATCTTCAAATTAGAGAATAGAACAAACATTTTAATTTTTATTCGCTTAGCCACCAAACGAAATATGGAAGTGCAAGAAGCTACTTAGGAAAAAAAAAAGAAAAAGAAAAAGAAAAAGAAAAAAAATGCAACCAACTGTCAACATAAAAGTTGACAATAATAAATTAATAAAGTAGAAAAATGATAATGATGATATACAACTTGAAGATCTAGAATTTCAATCCGGAACCACGAAACTTCTCTTGGGTGATACGGTCTAATTTTTCAATCATCTCATCTGTCAAATGGTTCACCCAGTCTCCAACCTCACCTCGCCGAAAAAATTTGCTATTCTCCTCCCCAGATGACAATTTTCCACTTTTATTCACCTCCACGTTGCTCAAATTGTCAAAACTACACAACCTTAGGATATCATCCCCTACACCTTTTGCCTCTTCTTCTGAGGATAAAGGACAGCCCAAGAACTCAGCTAGTTTCCTCAAATGGGTAGTAGGCTGCTCTTTCATTTCCTCAAACTTCAAAAAAAGTACCCTTTCAGGGTTTTCTAAGCTTTCCTTCCAATAGCCCAAAACATGGTCCCAATAAGGCCCATACAAACTCACTCCCCTGCAAAACTTATCAAAAGCCTCTTGAAGTGAATTGGGGCCTTTACTTGCTGGTGATCTCAAGCTGTTTGTGAAGTGCCAAAGTGACACAAAAGTGTCCTTAGGGTTCCTACTCAAATGCACAATCTTGCAAGCCGAGTCCTTTGTAGACATTGGTAGTGACACATAAGGTAAATGAGTTGAAAAGAGCCTTGGAGAGGCAAAGGAAGTGAGGTCTGGGACTTGGTTTTCAGTGTAGAGATTGATATCCAAGAAGGGTACAAGAACATGAGGATTATTCGTGAGGAGAGGGTGGTGTTTTTGTGGGTTGGGATAGTGCACACGGTTCACCAAGGAAAACAAGAGGGCTTTCAACCAAGTGGTGCCGGCTTTGGGAGTGGTAACAAGGATGATATCAGTGTCATGAGCTTGGAAGTGTTTTTGGAATGATAGAACACCTTGCATGTACCTAGTTGCGATCCAACAACCTTGGTACTGATGGAGGTTATTTGCAACCCAGCCTTTCTCTGTAGGTAAGGAGGATATGAAGTTTCTGCATTCTTGGGTCACTTCATCTTCTTTCAAGTATTTGGGAAGAGGAGGAGAAGGAATAGATGGTTGTTGTGTACACATGGTAGTGATCAGAGAACTAACATGAGAATTAAGGGTGGGAGTCTCACCTTGATATAAAGCAAACCACCAACACCAACCCCCTCTCTACCCCCAAGGCAAATCTAGCTGGAAAGGCTGTTCCCCAAAATTTTGATAAATTAATCATTTATAAATTTATAATATGAATAACAACAACATTTTACCATTTTTTTAATTAAAAAATATAAAACATTTTTTAGTCATACAAATCTAACCCTTGACATGTCTAGATTCCGGAGATAATATTTTATACAAAAGTATAAAAATCATAAAATGTCAAAACTCTAAACCTTGGACATAAGTTATTTTAAGAAAATAAAGTGCAAAAACTGGAAAATTTGTCATTTTTTAAGTTACCACATTTTAACTACTTATTTTAGTTATAATTTATTTTTAAGGACATTCTTCGAAAACAACCACAACCCCCCCCCCCCCCCACCCCAAAAAAAAAAAGGCAAGAAAAGACAAAAGATTTTTATTGTATTTTAAGTTTTAAATTAAATGTAACTCAATTAAACTTAGATATTTGAAATATTTAACCCTAAAATTTAAAGTTTTTTTTTTTTAAAAGGTTATATATTATGTTTTAAGCGTGAGTGTATTTTGAATATTTAAACAATGAATATAAAATAATTCTTGTAAGGATTAGATTTGTAGTTCAGAATGCCCAAACAATGAATTTGTAGAGAATGGGTCAAAGAACTAGGCTTTAGTGAATTGGACAATGGCTCATATGGAATTGGATGACAATCATGCACAAATAAAGAATACTGACATGAACGAACTTTTTGTCCAAGGAGGCAAATGTTCCTCCCCATTCCCCCTCAACTTTCATTGTTACTTTCCAGCTTTATACTCCTATCCCCTTCTTTCATCCTTCCACGTGTAGATTTGGATTGATAGTTTTGATATTTGTTCCATCAGCCCCTCCCTAAAGTCTTTTGGAGTAGCTATAAGGCTATAAAGCATTGCTCAGTTAACTGCAGAGCATTTAATGCTATGTTAGCAGCTTTTCTTAGATATTTCCTAGCTCTCCTTCGTCATTTTTCTTCTTGATACTTATCCTCTATGGTAGAGTAGTCCGGAGCATTGCTCTTAATGGCAGACCATACCTTCTGACCTCAGCCTCGCCCAGCCAACCAAGGAGTGATTCTTCCTCGGGGCACCCCCTTGGGTGGCTTTAATAGGATTTTCCTCTTCACTCACTAACGCAGATCTTTATGAAAGTGTTTTACTCGTCCTCGGATTGTTTGCATCCTCGGGTTGGGCCCTTGGACCAATATATATGTAGATATGGGCTCCTGGGCCTTTCCCCCCTACAGTTCTTTTTTCGTAAGAGTAGTATAGAAGATGATGATGATGATGATGATGATGATGAATAATAATAATAATAATTTATGATGATATATTTTAATAATTTAGAAAGTACAAATATTTTTTATTAAAATTTATATAATCTTAAATGAAATGATGATATGCAATAGAAACTTATCATCTTAAGAAATTCAAAAGAAAATGAATCAAGAGTTCAGTCATTAAATCTCACACATTTGAAGGAAAGACATGCACACACATGCACGTATAAGTATATGTAAATGCGTGTGTATATATATAAAATGTAATTATATATATATATATGTGTGTGTGTTTTTGTGTCAATATTATTATAGCTAGCCCAAATCTCATTCCATCCCACCCGCAATACCTAAAGAAAAAGAAAGAAGAATGTGCCAAACTCTAGAGATAAAAGAGTAAAATAAATAAAGGAGAAACAACAAGATTTGGATTTTGTAACGTCTCTAGTGTTTGTCTTTAAGCGGCACTCTCAAGGACATGAATGCGCCAATAGTAGTAGTAGTACTGCTCATCCATACCTTCATGGAATCAGAGTGGATGAGTGACTTGACAGTGTGCATCTCTAGGAAATTTGAATTTATGGGCAGAAGATTGACCAGAACCAATACCCACCACTTTTAATGTGGGAGAGGAAGGTTAACAAAGTAAAAGTTGAAATATTAAAAAAAAAAAAAAAATCCAATGATTAAGATTAAAAGTTCTTTAAATCCAAACTCTTCAAAGTAGTATTGCATGGTGCGTCACATCTCAATCCACGAATAAAGCAAGATAGTGACTTGACAAGTCATTTATTTACCAAGCTAATCAAATTCTAGGACAAGATTGAGCTAGCTAGCTAAACTTGGAAATTTAAGTTTAACCCGAGCTTGACGTATTCTGATGAGCTCATTTTATTTTGTTTATTGTATAAAAGAAGAAGATATTTTAAAATGTTTTATGTTCTTTTTTGAAATAAAAGTAAGTTCATTATAATGGAAATATACTCGAGTTAAGCAGATGCTCTATAAGTTAAAACAATTAAAGGACCGAAATCTTGGCCTAGCATATTCATGAGTTGTACCATATATAGTATGAAATCAATAAAATTTTTCTTTTTTCTTTTTTCTTTTTTTTGAGAAAAAGGTAAGCAGAAATCAATCAATAGCATTTAAGCAAATTCTGGAGACATTTATTCCTTTATTTGGCCAATCAAATTGGATATCCTATTTTATAATTGAGATTAAATTCTATAAGGATGGTGTGTAAAACCTATGTTTTACACCATCAATAAATGATTGCCACATTAGCATTTTATTTAAAATTTATTAAAATTCAATACATCCTACCACACATAATAACATCTCAATAGATTCCCAATTTGGTTGGATTTATATATGGGTATTAGAATTGATTGAGTGTGATTGTGTTTATTCTTAAATATGTCATAAGATGATGTGTCATGTTAGGATTGGAGGAGTAAAACATGAGTTTTACACCACGTCCTTATAGAATTTAATCTCTTTATAATTAGGTATGGCCAACTAAAATAAAAAGTGAACAAAAAATGTACACATAATTAATTTGGAGGGGACAGTTGGGGTATAGACAACTTCAACTTGCATGTAATACAAACACATGGCCATCCATTTTGCACTGTATTAATATTCATCGTGAGGGATTATAAAATTACCATCGTGTTTCATGACTATCAAACCTTTGATTATTTTATATCATGCGTATAGACTAATAGCTATCTTTTTTTTTTTTTTTTTTTTGAGAAACAACTAATAGCTATCTAGTATACAAGTATAACTATAATATCGTGCATGTTTGAAAGGTTAAATTTTGCCTTTTCCTATTATAATTTATTAATAAAGGATTTGTACTATTAGTACAACAAAGAGTTAAAGAAAAAGAAAAAAAAAAAAAAAGGCAAACAGTTTGTGGAGGTTGGGTTTGAATTTCAATTTCCTTAGTTTTGTCTAGATCTCTGCAATCTTTGCTCTCTCTCTAGGGTTTGAGTTGATAAGATAGGTTGGAGAAGGAAGTTTGGCGGATAAAAAAAATATTTTGGAGAGAGGAGAAATGGTTTTTTTATTTATTTATTTATTTATTTTTATTATTTTTTTTAAGAAAAAGATTATTTAAATGAAATAAAGAGAGAAAATAAAGAGGTTGTTGGAGCTTACTTATAAAGAAGACTTTTAGATGAATTTTGGATGAAAATTTAAGTTATTTTGGAGATTCTCTTATGCTGTACACAAAGATGCAAAATTAGGTGCTATAAAGCCTATATCAAAATGAAAAACTGATCAAATTAATACTGCCATAGTCAATTATCTATAATAATAATAAATAAATAAAACACTCTCATATAGTCCCTCCCTAGATATCATCTTTTGCATGTGTTAAGGATGATTCTCTCAAGATGCATGTTATCTTGTGCATCGATTGGGATTGGCACATCAAATAATTTATTTAGATAGAAGACCAACCAAAAAGAAGCCAAGAATGCCTTTTGAGTTAAGCATATATTATTAGGTGCTTTTAATGATATTGATTAAGAATCTCTAAAATTCTTAAAAATAATTTAGTCAAATCCTATCCATCCATATTTTAAAATGGGTGAATTAAAATTTTTCATATTATCAACATTTTTTTTATAAGTAAATAATGAGAGAAAGAGAGATTAAATTAATTTGAATCACAAACATGAAATATTACAACAAAAAAGGCAGTTATCATTGGGTAAACACAATATATACCATTACCACATTATCAATATTTAAACAAAAGTTTGTGATACTTTCCAGAATACGAATTTACAAAACAAATGATTATCTGTTCATTTGAATATCAGATATTAAAGTATTTACTTAACGAGTTTCATCTACTAACATATTCTTGATTGCTTTAGCAAATTAAACAAAAAGAAAAGGCTATAGGTATTTACTTCTTGGGGTTTCAACTTTCAAATATTTGAACAGCAATTTTATCATCTTAGCTTAATTTTTAGCTTCAGCAGTGTTATAGTTACAAGTTCTGTGCATCTAACATATACATAATTTCACTCATAACATGTGAACTATATAATTGGGTGAGACTCACGTGTTATGGGAAAAAGAAAAAAAAAAACATATATACTTATAAAAAAAATAAAAAACAAAAAACTAAGGAAAGGCAAATCTAGAGGCATAGCTAAACAACCCAAAATCATATCTCAATAATATATTTGGAATTCCATTCAACTGAGCATGCGTATCTTCTATAAGAGGTTGACAATTATTCTTTGGCTAAATGAATTTTTATGGAGGTTGAAAATTTGTGACGAATGAATGAATTTTATTGACCATGGATAATATTTAAGTATTATTATTTTTGATATTATACTTCTACTTTTCAATTAAATTTAACTATGTAGTCTCAGAATTGTAACTATAGACAAGAAAATGCATTGCAATACGTGACATGGTTGTGCTGCATCTAATAATCGTCATGGTTAAATTTAATTAAGGAAACTAAGGTATAACACTTATACAACTGTATTTAAAATTTTCTTATGGAGTATCTATAAAATTATAAACCTCTTTTTTTTAATTTTTTTATTTATTATAATTCAATAGTCAATAATTGAATCATGGATATCTCTGTTAAAAATCTAAGAAATATCAATTGAAATACAAAACTCTTAGATACTTTCCAGAATACGAATTTACAAAACAAATGATTATCTGTTCATTTGAATATCAGATATTAAAGTATTTACTTAACGAGTTTCATCTACTAACATATTCTTGATTGCTTTAGCAAATTAAACAAAAAGAAAAGGCTATAGGTATTTACTTCTTGGGGTTTCAACTTTCAAATATTTGAACAGCAATTTTATCATCTTAGCTTAATTTTTAGCTTCAGCAGTGTTATAGTTACAAGTTCTGTGCATCTAACATATACATAATTTCACTCATAACATGTGAACTATATAATTGGGTGAGACTCACGTGTTATGGGAAAAAGAAAAAAAAAACATATATACTTATAAAAAAAATAAAAAATAAAAAACTAAGGAAAGGCAAATCTAGAGGCATAGCTAAACAACCCAAAATCATATCTCAATAATATATTTGGAATTCCATTCAACTGAGCATGCGTATCTTCTATAAGAGGTTGACAATTATTCTTTGGCTAAATGAATTTTTATGGAGGTTGAAAATTTGTGACGAATGAATGAATTTTATTGACCATGGATAATATTTAAGTATTATTATTTTTGATATTATACTTCTACTTTTCAATTAAATTTAACTATGTAGTCTCAGAATTGTAACTATAGACAAGAAAATGCATTGCAATACGTGACATGGTTGTGCTGCATCTAATAATCGTCATGGTTAAATTTAATTAAGGAAACTAAGGTATAACACTTATACAACTGTATTTAAAATTTTCTTATGGAGTATCTATAAAATTATAAACCTCTTTTTTTTAATTTTTTTATTTATTATAATTCAATAGTCAATAATTGAATCATGGATATCTCTGTTAAAAATCTAAGAAATATCAATTGAAATACAAAACTCTTGACTAGAATTTAAACCTTACTACATTCTCATCAATGAGAATGCATAACTCTAATTTTAATATTTTTTTAAGACACGAAACACATAACTTTAATTACAACTTTTCCTGTCTCAATATTTATGTGGGGCCTATGAGCCTGATAACTTCGGCCCATCATGAAACCGGCCCAAGGCCCAGGCCGAGGTGCATAGGTCATTTTTTGTTGTTAGGCTGAATTGGGGAAAGCCTCTTTTCCCAATCCACGCCGAGGACCACCTCATCCTCGACCTGACGAGGGGGATTTTAGGGAGAGACTAACCCCAGAGTAAGCTGTCATTCTCACATTTAATGCATTCAACAAACTCCCCAGGCCGCATTAATGGGGAGGTAACCCCTTGGCAGGATAACGTTGATCAGAGTGAACCACTTGAGTACTGATAAGGCCTCTGATGGGACGGACGGTCAGGAAAGAAGGCAAATAGATGACCAACAGATGGAAAGAGAGGATAGGAAGATGAAAACTATAAAAGAAAAGTTAGTAAAGTAAAAGAGGGGAGGGGGGGAAAAGAAAAAAAAGCAAAAAGGAGAGAACCATCAGGCCTCCTCGGCCACAGGCCGAGGAGTATTCCCCCGCTTACAAAGAAACCCTTAGCAGTTTTTATAGAAAAAGTTCATGCATGGTGATCGACGGCCAGCACCTAAACCTCTTAGCCCACTCTCTATAAATTTATTGTCTGGGCCTATTGGGCTGAAAACCCATCACTCAGGGTCAATCCGAATCGAGCCCTTACAATTTAAATTAGCCAAAAAATAGGTCCTCCCATTGAGAAAAAAAGAAAAAGAAAAAAGAAAAAAGAAAAAAAAAAAAAGAGCAGTACTGTCACTAAAATATAAAAAGCTTTTTGCAATTTACTTCTCTTGATCACCATATGTACACTGCAACCATAAATTCAAGAGAACAAAAAACATAGAAGGTTGAACTTAATTAAAAGCAGAGCTGGAAGCAAATATTTAAAAACAGTCAAATACTACTGGGGCCGGTGTTAGTACAAAAATCAGGTCAAGTCATATCATATGGATTTTTATACTCTGGTCGAGAGACCCCTAGCTCTTTGATTCATAAAAACAGCAAGGATAGACCCAGATTGTTGTAGTTGAGCACCATCATCAAACCAAAAAAAAAAGAGAGAGAAGATAGAAGTGACATTAATGCAAGGCTTTTTAATTAAGAGACCACGATATTCCTGTTAATTAAAAAGATGAAAATCAAAATTTGTGAAACGTTAGTGGACAAACTTTTGTGAAATGACATGCATGGATTACAGCAATTGGATTTTCCTTCGAGCATTGGACATTAGTGTATGATATATGGAAATACTAAGGATTCCACAGGTACATGGGACTCACTTCTTAACTGTGAGAGGACCACTCCCTGATAAATGGGCACAATAGATATAAATGATGGTATTGGACATATCCAACCCACTTCTATAGTTGTTCATAAAAAAAGAAACACACTTCTATAGTTGTATGGGACCTGCGCTCGTACATTATTGAAGCTGTCGAGCAAGAAGGATACATTATTGAAGCCAAGATAATGTGCTTTTGGGACTATCATTGATCTATATGACCCATAATCCACTCAATACTTGAGCCACAGAGACGCTTTAATTTAGTGGTGATTATTATATTTATATGATTCAATAATCACATTCACAGGTGTATATGACATACCCAAAATCATATTGACATGCATAAACCAAAAACACCTTTTATTATTATATAATCTAGGGTAGAGAAATTAGAGTAAAAGAACAGCTATTTTATTTGGAAGCCTACCCAGATCTCAACGGAAATTCATTGACATAATAATTAAAGAGGCTTTAGAAAATAAATAATTATTATTATGATGCAACTTGAAAAGAGCATCGAATAACCAAGTTTTAATCTCCAAGAAGGGCACATGAACATGAGAGCAAGCTGTTCGTGAGCAAAGCAGGCATGAATTTTACGTTGTCATGGGGTCCGAATATTGAACCCTATCTGGTCACCAAGGCTAACAACATAGTCATCAACCAAATAATGTCTCATCCCGAAATATTTGGACTGTGATTCACAGGAGAGATTCTATTAAGCATTTAGGTTATGATTAAAAATTTTGTGCAAACAATTAAAGTAGCAACCCATCCACTATAGTCACTTCAAAAGACAAATTAAAGCTCGTTAATCAGACTATAGTGCTGCTAATAATAGACTGATAATATAGGTTAAAAACGTCAATTCCAAAAGATTATTGAGGGGTCCGATAATGATATTTTTCTAGTACCATATCACTCATAATTCCTCAAAGCAGCGTGAAATGTACCACTCATATCACGTGCATGCATGCACGTACCTTCAGTTACCGGACCCCTTTCGAACTTTTTTTTTGTTTGTTTTGCCTTTCACACTTTTTTCATTATATATAATTCATTGCGATTCCACCAATTAATTGAGGCCTAAGTGTTTCACAATTAAATTGCATTTCCAATATGTTACTGTCACCAAAAAGAAAGAGAGCAAGCATCTAATTAAAGCAGAATCAATTACCCTCTCATCACGTTCATGATATTACAGTTTACAAGCTCAAAATAAACTATAGAGAGAAAGACTGGTAGCTAATGTTAATTCAACTTTCCATTCTAAAAGTTATATACGAATTATTAAGTTGGATGGCAAAGTCATGACAATCAAAACAACAACCTTTTTAATATCGTTGTCATGACATCAGGTGTCACTAATTGAAACTTTTTTTTTTTTTTTTGATAAGTAGTTGTCACTAATTGAAACTTGAAATACTCATGAAAGTGCTATTACAATAATGATAGTTTACGAATTACGACTATAGGCGTGCACTAATAAGTTCAAATTGTAATCATGTATTGTTGCAAGCAAACATTGCTTGTGTGAGTGTGTCCAAAACTAGAAGATATGAATGAAAAAAAATATATGACATAAATATTCTCCTCAAACGCTTTATATCATTTATTCTTAAACAATACCTAAAAAGTCTTCAAGTAGATATTCATGTTTACGACAAAATGGCCCCATATCTTTAAATTTCTCTTTCATTTTCTTAAGCAGGAAAATATGTCTAATGAATACGGCACCTAACCTCTTTCTTTCTTCTTTTTTTTTTTTTTTTTTTTTTTAATTTATTGCTAAAAAAAAATGATAATACCTTGAATTGAACGTAGACACATTACAACCTTGGAAATACAAACACTCCCAAATCCTCTGCCAGTGTCTGTGTTGAACACAAATATGTGAGATGCTTCTGCACGTGTGCTCTCAACATATTAGGAGGAAAAAAAATAGAACTTATTTTTATTTAAAATGTTTTCTTCTTTAAGTTTTAGATATGGTTTTAAAGATATTGATAATTGTTATTTATTTTGAAAACTTAAAATAAACATAAAATATATATAGGTATATATTAATTTATTCAATTGTTCTATCTTTATCATGATGTGTCCTTATCTTCAAAAAATAGTCCTTTAGTAGAGTCCCATTTCGTGTCATGTCCATATCCATATAGGTTACAACTTACAACAAACAATCTTTGAGCAGCAGCACACTCCAAAACTTACCAGCTACACCGACACTAGGAATCTGAAATAGTACAAAAAATTAAAAGAGTACTGCTGCATTTCCCATTTTCCCTGTTCATGAAAATTGAGAAGCCTAATATATATATATATATATATGTGTGTACGTAGGATATGGCACCTAACCTATGTAATATGGTTAGGAGTCGCATGCAAAGAAAAACAGATGAATTATTGTGTGTTAGGGATTTACTCTAATAGCCTTTGTGTACTGTATATCGTTGCCGATTTCTGGCACATGGTTAATGAGGTGAGAGTGAGACAGCTCCACCTTCTACCAAATAAGATGCAAATGCCAGCACCACGAAAACGATCAACGGCTATTTGTAATTTTGAATAGCATTATTCAGTTTTATTTCCTATTTTCTTAATTTCCCAGTTGTTCTATTTTATATCACAAGGTCCCTTTTCCTTATAAATACAGTCGGTGGTTTAATTGCCTCAGTTGAAGATATTCTGAACCAATCATATAAGCCAACAATGGATTAAAGGGAAGGGGGATGAAAAAAAAAAAAAACATTGATAGAATTATTTGTTGTTTCATATAGACACCAATAACAACTGAAAATTATGTTTGGTAGGAGGGATGGAGAGTGAAAGGAAGAAAGGTAAGTACCTTAGGAAGGAGTGAAGGAAGAAGTCCACATTTCTTTCAAGTTGATTAAAATAGAAGAAAAGATAATGATCCAGAAAATGAATTTGTTACATGTTTGGATAGCAATATTTGGGTATGTAGATTGGATTTGGGTGATTAAAATCCTTACTTTATTTGGATAGTTTTAAAAGATTAAGCATATGAATTTGACAAAATCCACTAAGAATCTTATATCTTTAAAATATGTGGTTTAAAAATAATATCTAAAATTAATGGATTTGAAACTAAGACATTTCAAATTTATTGACGAAATTAGCGGGCATATGGACATATAGTCAGGTTCGACGATCAATTTTTGGTTGGAAAAAAATCTTTTCCTCTGTAGACAGGGAAAAGTACAATAGAAAGGAAAAATAAGTGAAAATATCACGTACCCAAAAAATAATTAATACAGAGAGAGACAAGGAGAAGCCGAAATTACTTTACAGTTCAATATCAGGCACTCCCAACAAGAAGGAACACTGAGAAATAGAAAGTGGATGTATGTATGCAGTCAGCTGAGACGGGACAAAGATATATTAGCAAAAAGTAGACGGGCCTAGAGATGTGAAGATGGAATTTGAAAGTACAATTTGAAAAAGAACACTGAGAAATGAGCCTGATCTACACATGTATCATGGTTATCTTATTTTGCAGCTAGCTAATAATTTGTTCGGAACTGAAAGCTCGAAAATGTGTTGAAAATATAAGAGCAATTTAGACCCCCCAATTAAACTAACGGCTCGATAGATTTTATACTAACTTAAGACTAAGTGCGGAATAGTGTAAAAGCAAGCGGATAAACAAATAAGCTACTCTAATCTATAAACTAAGCAACACAGCAGTATAATGGAATAAACAAGAGTAGGGAAGAAGGATGCAAATACAAAAAACACCGAGACGTGTTCTCGAAGAGGAAACCAAAGAACTCGGCAAAAAACCTCTCCGCTGCTCTCCAAGCGGAAATCGATCCACTAGACAATCAGTTGGGATACATGGGTTAGCAAGAGACCCTTCAAGCCTAATCTACCCGATGTACTTAAGCCTTCCAAGCTCTTACTCCAACAAGGCTTCTCGGAACCGTGTTTTGTCTAGCACCCTGGATCCCGCAACAAGCTCTATGTTGCATCTGTCATTCTAGGCTTCTTCCAATACTTCCCAACAGCACCAAAACGTCACACAGCACTCTCAGAGGGTGTGGTAAGTGTTTGGACTATCAACCTCTCAATGGTGTGAAAATGGAGAGGGAAGGGTTGAGGAGATACCACAAGCAAGTGTACAGAGAAAGGTGGGGATGACAATCTCTAATTCACAATGTGTTTGGCAAGAGTTTTTCTCTCTGAAGCATTCCTCAACAATTGTGGGTAAAGAGGGTATATATAGGATAGGCATAGAAAGTGTGAGTCATTCAGTACAAGTTGGCAGAACAGATAGCCTCGCAGGTGTCTCGCGAGAAGGCCTTACCCGCGAGATACTTGCGAGACACAACTGTCTCCACCTGGCCTGACTCTTCGCATTCCAGCATGTGCAGGGCACATGTTTCACTTCACAGGAAGCTAGGTCGCGACATACCCGCGAGAATTATTCAGCCTCCAAATGCTTGAGTCTTCACACTCTCTCTCTATCACACAACCCTTACAACAAATCCCACAATATATACAGGGTATAAACGATTGATAATAATTACAATCAAATTTGGCATGGAATAAAAGCCAACAAAATACATAGTTGTAAATAACAACTTTATAATCTCTCCCTTTGGCTATTCCATGACAAAACCCTAAAACAAACTCTAGACTTAAACGTGACTTTGGGAACAAAGGCAAAACTCACTCACACCTAATTCTAGATTCCGATAAGCTTTTGAAACATATGAACAAGTATCTCCTGAAAAACAATAACAAAATAATATCATTGTATGCAGAAAACTTGAAATGCATATCGAGCAAATATAATGTGATCAAGCAAAATGGAATAAAATATTAGACCATGGCAAGATCAAACAAGCAATCACTATACAAAAGTGATCACTATGTTCATTCGCACAAGGAATGAACATCCAGACATGCAAGATGATAAACTCATTTGAAGAGTATTATTTGCAAATCCAATACTCAACCAATGCAAAATACACAAAGTATTTGCATCTAGGAAAATTCCTACAAGGGCACAAGAGTGTTCATCACTCACCCAATGCATAGAACGTATATGCATCTAGGAACAATCCTACAAGGGCACAAGAGTGATGTACTGAAGTAAAATATATGACATTAAGCTTCAAGAACACAAGAATAAAGGCTGCATAAACAAGGTACTTCATATGCATGGCACAAACCATAAAAGCCTACAAAACATGCATGGAAACAAACCCTAAAAGCTTACAAAAGTAACATGGGTACATATTATAAAGTACTTCCCTATCATATCACTCCCCCTATCATGAATCATAGGAGCTGTGATGAACTTGGAACATATATACCTGTAACCTGAAACACTTGCACAAAACACATTAGACTCTTAAGGTAAATCAGGTGATAAAAAGACAAGTATAATGTAATAAGTAAAATGTGATCAAGTAAACATGTTGTGAAACATATGAGCAACTTGATCAAATACATGACAGTCATATGGAAATGACTACAATGATCATATAGCAAAGCAAATGATCATCCGAACATGCAACCAAGCACAATAGCATAAGGGTAAAAGCATGTCCAACACATAAGTACGATGCAATGAGAGCAATAAAGCATATCAAAGCATGTCCAACACATAAGACAAAAACATTTTAAAAAAAATGCTACAAAGCATAAAGAACATGACATGCTAAGGACCAAGGCATGACATAGACACAAAGAACATGTTATATGTGCTAAAAGGTCTAAAAAGACTTAACTAGTATGAGTGAATGCAAAAACATGTCAAGTGTTAAAGTGTGTGCAGCAAGGTGCATCTACTGTGCATGTGAGATGCATGACCAATGCATGAATAAGCACTCACGGGCAAAGTGTACAAAACACACCACCAATGATCAAAACATAATAAACATGAATAATTATGGTGATCTCCAAAGTTTGGTACTCATCGGAGTCCAAAACAACGAGAAAATGTCATTTGAGCATTTTATTAAATATTTAGAGTGCATACACTACACATGTATGATAAACAATGTAAGAACATATGAAAATCTTGCCTAAATACATGTTATTTTTGCCACAAGGGGCCAAAATCCAAAGCAAATCATCATTCAAAACAAAGCCCAATCAAAAAGATTGACAGAAAATAAGTTTTCCAACTCCCATTTGAGAAATTCCCAACTATGAACATAAAACCCCCAAAAACGTAATCTAAGGATCAAAATCAATGAAAAGAGTTAAAGATTACCTTAGAGATGTTTATGGAATGAAAAACACTTGAATTTAGTTGGGTTTTGATGTAGAAACATTAAACCAAGGGTTTGGGAGAGGATGAGAGACGTTTAAAACAAATGACCCACGAAATGCCCTTTAAAAAGCTGATCTGGAAATTTTCGCTTGTATCTCGCTACTTAGAATCTTGCAAAAATTTCGCTAGTATCTCGCAGGTAAGCCTTACTCGCGAAACAGCCGCGAAACAATTGCAAAACTCTCTGTCCAAATCTGAAAAACTTGTGAATTGGACCATTTAACTCCCAATTGAGCCTATACATGAAACAGGTCTCGAAAACACCCAGAAAATATGTTTTTCACACAAAAACACTTTAAAAACTTTGAAAAATATGGGTGATACAAATCACTTCTAAAAGCAAACAAAAAGAATCAAAAAAATCCTTTTGGTATAAACCACATATGGTTGAGCACACATATCACATTTAAACATGTACAATCACACAAATGAAATAGACATTCATTGAACAAAAGTTTTGTGTGTTGTGTGTGAGGATCAAATGTGGAATAGTTTTTAGACTAGAGCAAAGCTTCAATGATAAATTCAATCGAGTCATACACAACTGATATGAAATCAAGTGGACTATCTCCATTATAGAAATGAGTATATATGACCTCCCACACATTGAATACATAACTTAGAAGTTTTTCATTTGCCTTCTGCATAAGGCACAACAATTAGTCCATTTTATTTTGTTTGGACAAAAACATCTCATTTTGAGATTGGTGCTTGAAATTTATGATATTTCAACATTGATGATTAGCCTTTGGCTTTTTGAGCACCATACAAAACACATTAATAAGAGTCGCTTTTCCTTTTTCCTAATCGAATACTAGTGTGTGCGACAGGCTTTTGCAGCTCAATATCTCTTTTCATTTAGAGATTTACATTTGGTGAGCTCTTTTTGCAAAAACATAAAAATAAAGTGGGAAGAGATATAGACACAAGTCTATACAAGTATCAATACCAACAAGACTATTGACCAATCATTCATGACAAGCTTAAAGATCTATTTACAACAATCACACATAGTTTTCAAGATTTCTTCCACATAGAAATAGGTGCATACAGAATAAGCTAAACTCGTAAATGCACTACGCCATTAATACGAAGGTATTAGGCCAAACTCACATGAAATATGTACTCAAACATATACGATCAAACTTTTTGAATTTTTCACTTTTTATGTGGTTTTGGATTTTTTACTCACACAAAACAAAGACAAAAAAGTAAGATCAAAATAAAAGCAATGCACACAAATAAATGCAAAATGCACAAATGCATAAAGATATGACATTCAATGCATGAAGGGTCCTACAAAGATCGAAAGAGTTAGATCAAGGACCAAAGAAGCAAAGCTCAACCATAGGAACCCTCCCTCATTCAAACGGAACAATTGTTTGGAATGAGTGTCTCATGAGAAGCGAGACAAAGGTTGGAAGAATGAGAATCGGAGAAGCACATAGTCAAGGAGTTAAGAGCATTAAACACTTTCTTTAACAACATGCTATTTTCACTCAAATCCGATTTATCATGCAAAGCACAACTTCCTAGTAGCTCAAGTTTCTCTTTTCTTTTGATTCTTTTAAAAGCTTGAAACTAAGAACAATGAGGTCTAAGATGACCAAGGGCACCACAATAGTGACAAATAATGTGTTTAGGCCCACTAGGCCTTTTAGGAAGGGATCTAGCAACATTAGTTTGTTCTCTCTTTAACTTGAGGCAATGAGGTCTTATGTGACTGATCACACCACAATTGTGGCAATTAGGAACAAACTTAGATCTACTCAATTCCCTAGGATTGGACCTAAACAGAGGCTTCGACTTAACAGTCTTTCTCTCTACTTTTTGATTTCTTTTATGTGGAGGAATGTACACCGATTTGTCCTTTGAGACAGAACACACATTAGGCACAAAATTGGGTACCACAACATGATTGCAACATATATTTTCATCATTTTTAACAATAGGTTCAGCAATCAAACACTTGGCATGCATCTTAAGAGATTCATTTTCATATTTAAGATCATCAACAAGTTTGTTAAACAAAACAAGTTTAGCATCCAAGTTTATATTCAAACATTCAAACTCTTTCAACTTTTCAAGAGAATTTTCAACAAGTTTCTTATATTTTTCAACTAATTTGATGGATTCATTGAGCTTAGCAATCAAATCATCATTTTCACAAAATAACTTACTTAAATTCTTTTGAAACTTCTTAGCATTTTTCTTCAAGAGTTTAATGTTAGGAATATCAACAACGCCTAAGGATTCATGTAACATAGCATCACAATCATGAGGATTATCACTCATAGAGACATTTTCACAAACACATGGCATGTTACAATCAACAACATCCATAGAAGCATACAAAGCATTATCCATGGCAAAACACACACACGGGGTCAAGGATCACACTTAAGTAATGAAACCAAAACAAGTGTACCCACTCTAATACCAATTGAAAGCTCGAAAATGTGTTGAAAACACAAGAGCAATTTAGACCCCCCCAATTAAACTAACGGCTCGATAGATTTCACACTAACTTAAGACTAAGTGCAGAATAGTGTAAAAGCGAGTGGATAAACAAATAAGCTACTCTAATCCATAAACTAAGCAACATATCAGTATAATGGAATAAACAAGAGTAGGGAAGAATGATGCAAACACAGAAAACACCGAGACGTGTTCTCGAAGAGGAAACCAAAGAACTCGGCGAAAAACCTCTCCGCTGCCCTCCAAGCCGAAATCGATCCACTAGGCAATCAGATGGGATACATGGGTTAGCAAGAGACTCTCCAAGCTCCTACTCCAACAAGACTTCTCGAAACCGTGTTTTGTTTAGCACCCCCAATCCCACAACAAGCTCCATATTGCATCTGCCATTCCAGGCTTCTTCCAATACTTCCCAGCAGCACCAAAACGTCACACAGCAGTCTCAAAGGGTGTGGTAAGTGTTTGGGCTATCAACCTCTCAATGGTGTGGAAATGGAGAGGGAAAAGTTGAGGAGATATCACAAGCAATTGTATAGAGAAAGGTGGGGATGACAATCTCTAATTCACAATGTGTTTGGCTAGGGTTTTTCTCTCTGAAGCATTCCTTAACAATTGTGGGTAAAGAGGATATATATAGGATAGGCACAGAAAGTGTGAGTCATTCAGTACAGGCTGGCAAAACAGATAGTTTCGCGGGTGTCTTGCAGGAAGGCCTTACCTGCGAGATACTCGCGAGACACAGCTGTCTCCACCTGGCTTGACTCTTCGCATTCTAGCATGTGCAGGGCACATGTTTCACTTCGTGGGAAGCTAGGTCGCAACATACCCGCGAGAATTCTTCAACCTCCAAATGCTTGAATCTTCACACTCTCTCTCTATCACACAACCCTTACAACAAATCCCACAATATATACAGGGTATAAACGATTGATAATAATTACAATCAAATTTGACACGGAATAAAAGCCAACAAAATACATAGTTGTAAATAACAACTTTACAGGAACTTATAAGCTATACTAGTACTGCATGGTTCATCAAGTTATTAGAATATTTGCTAAGATTTTTTTTAGGTAAATCCCCTATATTATATCTAAAATCCTATCTATTTATTTTACCATGCCATATATCAAAAATAGACACACAAAAAAAAAAAAAAATTGATAATTAACATCTTTTTTATATATTTATATTAATGATATGGTAAAATCTATCGTCTCTTTCCAAAATGGATGTATAGGATTTAAGAACTCTCAGTAATTATAAAAAATCTAGAATTTTTTTTTTTTTAATTAGAAAATTTTGATCCCTGGTAAAGATACTCTTTTTGTTTTATATATGGTATGTAGGTTTTATTCCTGGAGGAACTGATATTTTGGCCCATAACCATTGAGCATGGGCTGCTAGCTTCTCCTTAGGGTTGGAGGCTCACTCCATCTCCTCCATCCCTATGTGGGTGTTTCCTGTTGAAACAGATGGGCTAGTCCTTCCAGTCATTTTGGGTTTTTTTATGCTTTTATAATCTCATTCATTCGGCTCAACCAACCAATAATAATAATAATAATAATAATAATAATAATAATAATAAACGGAAGAAGGAAATTTGAATAAGAAATGAGTTTATTTCCAAACTAATTTAGAAACAAATTTCTTAAATCCACGATTGATAGAACCATACACATATACTTGTTGTCACATGACATAATTAATGAGTCATGTGACTTATTTATATATACTATAAAATCAAAGATGTTTGACCAGTAATTGACTTCTTTAGATTGTGACACATAACCTTTGCAGCCTCCATAAATTTTTACATCACTAATGTATTTATTTAAGTTTAATTTTAAAAAAGAAGAAGAACCCAATAATTTTATAATGTCACAACCTTCGGAACCCGATTGTTTTATAATATCACAGCCTACCACCTCTCTCTCTCTCTCTTTCTCTCTATTAGGTTTTTTAGTCTCTCATGGCTACAAACCCATTTGCAATTTGTGTTTTCATTGTAAACCCCACCCCCAGATCTCTAACTCTCACCATAATCAACCAAAGCCTTAATTTTGAACACATCCATTTGCAATTTTCTCAGATGATCATCACTGTCCCTCCACCCAATTGCAAATCAGTGTCTACACAGCAATTTGTTGTAATTTTTGTTGGGTAACCCAAAATTGTGATTTTGACAGATTTCACAGAGTTTATAAAACAAAAATCGAACCCAAAATAATGAAAACTATGTTTATGCAAGAGAGTGAGAGATAGATAAGATCAAAGAATGACATTCTATGATGTCTAATTACACATCAGCGGTCACATGTTTGTACAGAGAAGAGAGGGGTAAAGAATTTGATGTCTTCAGCTTTTCTTTCATCTTGAATTAGTTGCATAAAGTGAAAGATTTTAACAGAAAAAGAGGAGCATATGCAGATCTAAAAGTTTAAGAGAGAAGCTGAAGGAGAAAAAAACTTTTTATTTAAAACTTGAAAGAAGTAAGAAGAAACCCACTCATCGGCAAAAATAACAAGATGAGGAAGTGGGGGTAGAGTGGGTAATTAAACGGGTTTTGTTAGTAGACCCCTGAAACAAAGTTTGTTTAACCTAATTTAATAGTTAAGTTGTTACTTAGGTAAATTATGTAGATCTAGGTTAAACATTCATCAAATATATTATGTAGCAAAAAATCTAAATAACACAAGATATGATGATCTAGAAAAACTAATGAAACAAATCTGGTTTCAAGGTAAAAACCTGGGGGGAACTATCCTAAGAGAACAATCCACTAAATCAAATAAAAGTTTACAGTCAAGAATATGAATTCATAGTAAACTTAACTAAGATTATCAAACCTAACTCTAAACCCCTCAAACTTCTTTAACGTAGATCTACTTTAACACGAACCTCCAGTTCATGCTTTAGATCTCCAACATAGACCTCCAGTCTATGGCTCTAAGACCACCCTTAAAGGTTTAGATCCAACACTTTTGATGACTAGTATGCAACAACATCAGATCTACCAGTTCCAATTGTATGTAGATTAATTTCCGGTAGTGACTTTGAAAGGAGAAGGCACAAAACTTTTTTGATCTCAAAAGAGAAGTTCCAAAGTCTCTTCAAAACATGTTCTAGGGTTTTCTTTAAATACTATGTGAATTAGATCTAAAACCCTAATCACTCGATGGGCCGATATTAAATTCTGCAGATTTGTCTTTCTATCAGTCAAACCTTCTTCTCAATCAGTCGAGCTTGGCATGTTTTGAATTTCCAGAACTAGCAACTTTCTTGTTCTTGTATTCTGACTTGCAACACATTGAGCATATTTAGTATAACTTATAGACTTTATGATCTATATCTAGACAAGTCTGTATTCATAGTTTGCCAATTGTTCTAAACTTTTAGAACCTAATTGGTTTGTCACTTTGCCTAATTAATAGAGAATTAATTTTATTCATTTTAGAGTCCTTGATAATAGATACTACTCACTACTAAGTTTAGCTAGAATAAATAAATAAATAAATAAATAAATAAAAAATCTATACTACTACAGAGCCAACGTTTCATGACATACTAATCATAAAAATTAGTCACTAACACATGCAATGCACGGAAAAATTATTGAGTATGACTAATTATTTAATATGAATGTTTTGCAAATATAACTTTTGTAACCTCTTAGATTACACATTAAGATTCCAATTTTAAAAATTCGATATGAAACATTAAATTACTAATGTTTTTTTTTTTTTTTTACATTAACGTTTTCTTGGAAAATATCAATCAAACAAAAAATTAAATAAAGATTAGTATTCAATAATCCAATAAATGTTGCGATGTTAAAGATTTGTCTAATTTCAACTATTGGCTCCAATGTAAAATAAAGAAAGTAATTAAACATTTCGTATGAAAATTTGTCAAAAATTTACACATAAAATCGTTAAAAATGAAAGACATACAGATACTCCATGGACCATAGTACATGCTCTATAATTTTAGTCCATTGTTGATTTCTGGTCTCCACGCATTGCAGTAAAAATTTCTGCATCATTTGCTTTACTTAAGCATGAATTCAATTACTCCCTTGAGAGATAGAAGAGTGAACCTCTTGAAGTGCAGGCCATAGTCTGAAGCTCTCCCAAATCTAAAAGATTGTATAACATGCCGAAAAGATAACCAAGAATAGATAACAGTCAGCAATAGGCAACTTTTGAATTTAGATTAAACTATAATTATTACATGCGCAACTTGTCCAAGTAACAAACAAACAAATGTGCATTTAAGTGAGACTTATAATTTCAAAAACTTTAACAACAAACCAAAAAAAAAAAAAGGCACGACAATAGGGTCTCGAATGCAACCTCACAAAAAAAACACCATCAAATCAACCACAAGAATAATATTTCCCCAACCCCATATATTATGACGGTAGCGGGAGGCTGGACTGAAGGTGGGAGCTAGTTTGACATGACTGTGGTCCTTGGATCTTTCTCTGCCATTGATACAGAGTGCTCAAGCAATAGGGTTTTGGGGTTTTGAGAGTGTTTGAGAGAAGACTTAGGTAGTTAGGCTGCATCTAAACCTGTACGAAAAAAGAGATTCAATCGGCCCATGAGAATAGGAGAGAAGAATAAGTTTTGTGTTTGCGTTTCTACATAATAGCTTGCGTAGAGAAGAGGAACGTTTTATCTTTATCGGGTTTTAGAAAAGTTTAAATTGAGGAAGGAGTCCTAAAGATGCTCCTGTATTATCATGTTTAATCAGAATTTAAGTTTTTGTATTATCGGGTTTTTAAAATAAAAATAAAATTAGAATTTTTTTAAAATAATGCTAACGTGGAAAATTGTGAGAGCTTCAAAGGCTTCTTGTTTATATATATATATATATATATATATGTTATTAATACCAATATATATAAATCAACAAAAATATTTAATATATAAATGAATTAAAAATAATTAATTTTATAAAAATTTATTATTATGTATGGTATTAAAACTTTTAGCTTTATGAAACATTGTTCTTTTCCCATATATTGACAATTTGGTAGTTGTTTATAAGTGTGTTAAGATAAATAAATAAATAAAAATACTTTGTACGTAGTTCTTAGAGATGTATATTAGGTCAAAATTTATCACCTTATTAATGATTTTGCTCACCAAAAGTTTTGGAGCAAAATGTGTTAGAAATCAAGTATATATATTAATGTAAAACTTTGTTATTTTATGGATAAATTCATAATTTTAGTGATTAATCAACATACAAAATAATTAAAAAAAATTAAAGCAGAATATTACAATCTACAACCCATCTTACAATCTAATCCAGTTAGATCCTCCAATGATATTGCGTAGGATCCCAATTTTAACAACATTATTTAGGTTTGATCAAGCATGTAGAGGAGGCATTATAGAGATCAACGATACCCATCAATTTATACATATTTCATATTTGGAACCTTGAACAATTACTAAAAAATAAAAAATTTAGTACTAGAGAATTTGATTGCAAATAAATGGGATATATATATATATATCACTCAATTTGAAGGAGAGTGGATATATCAAATACAATAAGCTTCATATATAATGCTCCATTAAAGTCTCATGTCATCTTATTCCATTTGAAATTCTCACAAGCAAAGAAATATATTACCCACAACCTTAAGGGGAGAAAAAAGACTGTATGTGTTTGTTTACACTATAAAGAGTATCTAAATTAGAACATTGATGTGAGATTAGATTATTCTCACGAGAAATCAAATTTTCCTCCAAGAATTAAACATTCTAATGTTGATTTTTTTTTTTAATGGATCATTTTGGAATTTTTTCTTTAATTTTGTCAATGTTTATTTGTATTGTGCTTATCATATAAATAGAATTATTAAATACTTAATGACATTTACGATTTCTTAGTATATATTATATATTTATGCAAAGTTTTCATATGCATCGTACGAGTTAGTGACTAGTTTAAATAATACACATAGATTGTTTCATGAGCTGGCACATAATTGATAGGAGAAGATTCCTCTANTACTATAGAAACAACGTAAAGAATATGTGTATTAGTGTAGAGAGAAACCAACTATTCCATTGCAATGACCATCATTAACTTCTTCAACATATTTTTACACCTTTAAATTAAAAGCAACAAAATTAAATGAAACCTTGATTATATAAGGGAGTTAAGTTTATCATTAACATGTATTCGTCATGTGTAACTTTGGAACTATCAGATGACATATTCATTTACTTTTCTTTGTGTGATGGCAGAACATATTCTGATAGCTAATTAGTAGCATAAAATTTGAGTGATGAGATCTGAGTTGAAGGAAAGGAAACATGTCTACGCAATAATAGACAACTTTTGAATTTAGATTAAACTATAATTATTACATGCGCAACTTGTCCAAGTAACAAACAAACAAATGTGCATTTAAGTGTAGACTTATAATTTCAAAAACTTTAACAACAAAATAATTGATAGGAGAAGATTCCTCTAAATCGATTTGTTGAAAAAACTATGTCCAATAAATAATACACTACATGTGGTGGGTTAGAGACAAGAATCAGCTTCTCAAATAAAAATAATTTAGGGTATGTTTGCCTACCAATCACTTTATTAATTTATTTTGAAAATCAAAAGTATTCAAAACTTTCTAAGTACTTGACTATTCTCTTTAGTATATGTATTAAGTAGTTTCTCGTCTTACACATACTAAATTATTACAATGATGTGTCTCTTAAAGGTGGTCCCAAAATGCTGATTAGAAGTTTCAAATCCAATATCTCATGCATATCATGAGGTTTCGAAACCACTAAGCCAAATCCTTTGAGGTTTACCAATCACTTTATAATATCTTTAAAAAGCGAGAAATTTATGCAATTGTACTCCCTTAAAGGTACTCAAACACAAATTTATTACTATCAGCAAATGAAAAATTGACAAATTAGAGAATAGAACAAACATTTTAATTTTTATTCACTTAGACATGAAAAGAAATATCGAAGTGCAACCAGCTACTTAGCGAAAAAAGAAATGCAACTAACTGTCAACATACAAGTTGATAATAAACGATAAATGATGATATGAAACTCTTGAAGATCTAGAATTTCAATTCAGTACCATGAAACTTCTCTTGGGTGATACGGCCTAATTTTTCAATCATCTCATCTGTCAAATGGTTCATCCACTCTCCAACCTCGCCTTGCCGAAAAAATTTGCTATTCTCCTCCCCAGATGACAATTTTCCACTTTTATTCACCTCGAAGTTGCTCATATTGTCAAAACTACACAACCTTAGGATATCATCCCCTACACCTTTTGCCTCTTCTTCTGGGGATAAAGGACAGCCCAAGAACTCAGCTACTTTCCTCAAATGGGCAGTGGGCTGCTCTTTCATTTCCTCAAACTTCAAAAAAAGTACCCTTTGAGGGTTTTCTAAGCTTTCCTTCCAATAGCCCAAAACATGGTCCCAATAAGGCCCATACAAACTCACTGCCCTACAAAACTTATCGAAAGCCTCTTGAAGTGAATTGGGGCCTTTACTTGCTGGTGATCTCAAGCTGTTTGTGAAGTGCCAAAGTGACACAAAAGTGTCCTTAGGCTTAGGGTTCCTACTCAAATACACAATCTTGCAAGCCGAGTCCTTTGTAGACATTGGTAGTGACACATAAGGTAAATGAGTTGAAAAGAGCCTTGGAGAGGCAAAGGAAGTGAGGTCTGGGACTTGGTTTTCAGTGTAGAGATTGATATCCAAGAAGGGTACAAGGACATGAGGATTATTTGTGAGAAGAGGGTAGTGTTTTTAAGGGTTGGGATGGTGCACACGGTTCACCAAGGAAAACAAGAGTGCTTTCAACCAAGTGGTGCCGGCTTTGGGAGTGGTAACAAGGATGATATCAGTGTCATGAGCTTGGAAGTGTTTTTGGAATGATAGAACACCTTGCATGTACCTAGTTATGATCCAACAACCTTGGTACTGATGGAGGTCATTTGCAACCCAGCCTTTCTCTGTGGGTAAGGAGGATATGAAGTTTCTGCATTCTTGGGTCACTTCATCTTCTTTCAAGTATTTGGGAAGAGGAGGAGGAATAAATGGTTGTTGTGTACGCATGGTAGTGATCAGAGAACTAATATGAGAATTAAGGGTGGGAGTTTTGTGGTGGATATATATTGTATACTCTACTATGTGTTTATATATATATATATATATATATGTATATATATAAGCAGTGCTCAGCTAGGATTCTATCGCCAATGATTTTTTTCCGTCCCCTTCCTGTGTCCAACCACTTCACACACATCTCTGCCATAGATGCGCTACCGTAAAACGTAGTGAGGCGCAGTTCAGGTCGAGACAGCCAGATGCCACTCCTCCCTCCCGTTCAGCACATCCAGATCTGCTCCATCTACATCTGCTCCTTCTTCCTCTTCGAGCGATGTCTCCTTTGGTGATATTATGGCGTAGCTGCAGCGCATGGACACTCGTCTTGATACACTCTCTGCTGAGTTGTATCAGGTGAATGTTCGTGTGGGTCGTATTGCACGACAGCAGGCGATCATGGGTAGATTTGCTCCAGAGGCTACTCTTTCACCATCTACTCCAGCAACGTCAGATTATGAGGATGATGAGATGATGATGATGATGATGATGGGGATGCTAGCTCTACGATGAGATGTCTACATGACACTCTACCCTTTGTCACTCGTGACAAAAAGGGGAGTAGTTTTGGGCTATGAGAGTAGTCATCTTAGGGGGAGAGTTAGTATAGGACATTTTTGATAGGGAGAGTGTTGTCATACTTTTTGAGGGATGTAGTGAGGCTATATGTATTTTTTTCTTATCTCTTAGATACATTGGTCTTGTATATGAGGTCCTTTGACCATTTTTACATACATTGTACTTATCTATCTTTATATATGTTGATGTATGTTTCTTTCACTCTCTCTTCATGTGTTGTTTCTTTTCTATCTTTATACACATGTTCTTTATACTTGTATGCAATCTATTTATTTTTTTTTCACACAAGATGCCTTGATGAGTTTTGTTTAAAGTGTTTCAGAAATACAGGTTGTCAAAGTCTACTTATCATAAGCTCTCTTCTTGCAAAGTTTTTCAAGAGTTTGTGTTAGGATATATTTTATTGTATTCAACAAGTGAATATGAGTTGAGTGATTTATGACTTCTCTCATATGCTCATTTGTTTGTTGTGTTTTGTCACGGATTGCCAAAGGGGGAGATTGTTAGGACATATATGTTTTAACTTGTTTAAGAACATATGTCACTTAGTTATGTAAATTGGCTAATCCTTTGACAAAACGTACTCTGCTTGTAATTGGGTAGTTCTAGATGTTTTTAATACTCAAGAAACAATGTTTCAAGGTCAAGTGTTGAAGTCATCAAGTCTGTCCAAGAGAAAGCAAGTTGAAGTGCACAGTTTTTAAAGCTCGACACCTCTCGACAGCTACCTTGACACCTGCTATCTGTCAAGATTTAAAAAGTCAGATTTCCAATCTGATTTTCTTGGGATCCGTGAATATGTTTTTGGTCTTCTTTTCTTCTAACCCTAAACATATAAAAGGATTATTTTAGGGATAATTACAGTAACCCACCTGGGGTTAGGCTCGTTTTCACTTTGCCTACCCGTGGTTCAAAACTTAACACTTTGCCCACCTGAGGTGCTTCCGTTAGGGATCTGTTACCCACCTCTCCGTTTGCCGTTTGAAAAACTCATTTTTAGAGAAAAAAAACATAACAAAGATCAAAAAGTTAGAGCTTTTTATTTCTGATGAACTTCTAAAAACACAAATCAACAGTATTGCTATTCTCCTCATGAACATAAGAACACAACATTTGTAAACCACGGCTTCACTCAAAATCCCAAGTCATTAGTGCAAGCTCATCTCCAGGCTCCAGCGACCAAGATCGAAACCCCACAAACTACTAAAGCCATAAAATAAAAAACCAAAGCATGGAAAACGAGTCAATCAGTTCTAGTTTCATTGGGTTCAAATTGTATTTCTTGTTCGTTTTGATTTTGGAAATCTGGATTTTTATGGAGGCCGTGGGAGAGAGAGAAAAAAAGAGAGTTTTTTTTTTTTTAATAATTTTTTTTTATAGTATTAATACAATTTTAAAGAAAAAAAAAACAAAAAACAAAAAATCTAAGATCTAGAAATCAGCCTCCAGCTGCCTAGAAAACTGAACTCCAAGAGAGGGAACCACTCCAAATCTTTAGATCTAGAAAATTCTGTAACTTAGCCCAGAAAACGAGTCAATCACTATTGCTATGACTTCACAAGAAGTCATTTGCTTTTGGAAGACGCCAAACCTGGGTAAGAAATTGTCATAGATGATAGAAGATTTTTTTTCCCACCACTATCAGAACCCACAACTTAGCACCACCACCTGCTCACAATCCATAACCACCACAAGCCACATCCCATAACCCCACCATAATCAGATCATTATCAAACCCACAACCCAAAAGCAAAAAAAAAAGAAAAAAAGAAAACCCATGAAGCAAATATAGTGGTTGATCTGAGTTTGGTGACTGAGTCGAAGCGAGCGAAGATAGAAGGAATCGAAGAGAGCAAATCAACTCGAGCGTTGAGAGAGAGACGATGACGGCTTTGACCTGTCAACGCTGAGCCACCTACGGCAAACGAGCGAGCACCTCTTCCGGTCTCCGAAGCCGAGGAATGGAAAATGCTAGCTAAGCACTCGTCAGGAAGATCGACTGTGTAGTCACGGCCAATGCTGCTAAGCGTTGAGGGAGTACTTGGGAAACAGGGTTAAATATAATATGAGAGGAAGTGAAGGTGAATTGAATAAGAGAGGTGTGGGGTTGAGTTTTTGAGTTTGAACTTTTACAAGTGTGGACCTGTGGGTTTGAGTTTGAACTTTAACAATCAATCACTTTTTGAGTTTGAACTTTTACAGGTGTGAGGAAGTGAACCACGTTTCAATGGGTTTTCCAAGTGTGACCGTGGAGCATGTAATTGGATTGTTAGGATCTATTTGATGAAGTCTTTATTGAAGGAATTGTCCTATACTCCCACCTCTGCATCATCCTCCTGATTAAAAGTGATTTCATTGAGCATTTGATCTGTGCTATTGATTTGTGTTTTGTTCTTATAGAAGTTCATCAGAAATAAAAAGCCCTAACTTTTTGATCTTTGTTATGTTTGTTTTTCTCTAAAAATGTGTTTTTCAAACGGCAAACAGAGAGGTGGGTAACAGATCCCAAACGGAAGGCACCTCAGGTGGGCAAAGTGTTAAGTTTTGAACCACGGGTAGGCAAAGTGAAAACGGGCCTAACGTCAGGTGGGTTTACTGTAATTATCCCATTATTTTAAGAGCCGTTTTGGGTGACACAAGTTGCATTATCATTGAGCAATCTCTGTGTAAGCAAATTGTGATCAACAGACGAAGTTCTTGACCTAGTTCATCTTCCATCAAGAAGTTGCTGTGTATTTGCACCATAGAGTTTTGTAACCAAGCATCTTCCTGCTATTCATCATAAAGGATGATCTGAAGAACTTTGCAGCCACCATTCTTTCTCAGTTGGTGTTCTGAAGTCGCGTACTTGGATCCGCGCATTGGTTAGTCACGTACTTGGGAGCCATGCATCAAAGGTGGAGACTGTCACTACAGATCAAGTCCAATTGGGTATTGGGGTAAGGGTTCAACTGTAGGTTGGTAAGGTACTTGGGATTCCTTTACTTGTAACCGCTTGATTTGATAATAGTGGAGTTTCGGGAGTGGTGACCTGAAAATCACCCGGTGGGGTTTTTGCCATTAGGGTTTTCCCCATTCGTAAACAAATCACCGTATTATTTATTTTCCACTGCATATTTAGTTGATTGGTGATTGTTTGTGCTTCCATAAAATTGCATGATTAATTGATTAATTAATTACTTGGCTAAATTAATTAATTAGGGTTAATCATAAGGGGTCATTCAGATTGTGACCTATCATAATGTGGAGGCAACAGGCTACTCCCAAATGGAAACTTCCCTTACTTTGATTGATTCTCTCTCTTCAGACCATTCTTCCACCTGAATCGCCTTAAAGTCCTTCGTCTCATCCCTCCTCTCCTTCGGTGAATTTCCTCTTCGGGCACGTGATACCCCATATCAGTACTGCGACTTATCAGTCCCGTCCTCAGTCCTTGGGCACCCACATATACTTTCTAAATAATTAAAAAATATCACCATAAATGATTATTGTTGTTATTAAGAAAATAGAACTATTTTATACTGTTAGGACATATGTGTTTTCACTTGTTAAGAACATATGTAACTTATTTATATAAATTGGTTAATCCTTTGACAAAACGCATTCTACTTGTAATTGGGTAGTTCTAGGTGTTTTTAATCCTTCAAGAAACAAGGTTTCAAGATCAAGTGTTGAAGTCATCAAGTCTGTCCAAGAAAAACAAGCTGAAGTGCAAAATCATTAAAGCTCGGCACCTACTCGATAGCTCCTCGACATCTGCTATCTGTCGAGATTTATAAAATCAGATTTTTTGATCTAATCTTCTTGGATCCGTGAATGTGTCTTTAGGCCTTCTTTTCTCCTAACTCTAAACATATAAAGGATTATTTTAAGAGCCGTCAAATGGAACACAAGTTGCACAAGCATTGAGAAAACTCTGTTTAAGCAATTTATGATCAAAGACGAAGTTCTTGACCTAGTTCATCTTCTCTGAAGAAGTTGCTGTGTATTTGCACCAAAGGGTTTTGTGACCAAGCATCTTCTTGATCTTCATCGTGTAGGATGAACTGAAGAACTTTGCAGCAAACCTCTCTTTCTAAGTTGGTGTTTGAAGTCGCGTACTGGGATCTGCGCATTGGTGGTTAGTCATGTATTTGGGAGTCGTGCATCAAAAGGGGGAACTGTCACTACAGATTAAGTCCAATTGGGTATTAGGGTAAGGGTTCAACTGTAGGTTGGTAAGTATTTGGGATTCCTTTACTTGTAACCGCTTGATTTGATAATAGTGGAGTTTTGGGAGTGGTGACCTGAAAATCACCCGGTAGGGTTTTTGCCATAAGAGTTTTCCTCATTCGTAAACAAATCACCGTGTCATTTAATTTCTACTGCATATTTAGTTTATTGGTGATTTGTTTGTGCTTCCGCGTGTTTGAATGATTAATTGATAACTTGGCTAATTAATTAATTGGTTTAATCACAAGGGGTCATTCAGTTTGTGGCCTATCATATACCATTTTTTAAATACTCCAAAAGACACTCACACTTAAATCATAATTAGCTTGTAACCTCATACATATACATGGATACACTTAAAAATGTACAATAAAATGCATAATATAGTTCCTATATATTATTTAAATACTATTAACAGTCATTTTTATATATATATTTTTAACTCTTTAAAAATTTTTGTAAGGATATTATTAGGTGTAAAATGTAAATTGTCCTTTTTTTTTTAATTTTAATTATTGTGAAGCACTTTTTTTTCCCGATTCATTTATTCTAGATTCATTGATTTTTGTATTTAATAACTTACTTGGATGAATATATATGATGTGGTCTCACATTTGATTCTAAAATTAAGAAATAAAAATCTCTAAAAATATATAATTTAGGATATATGGCGCAAAAGTGAAACTCTAATTTGGAATTCTAATTTAAGTTTCTCTCAGTTTCACCTATTATTATTACTAGCTTGTAACCCTATGCATGTACATGGACACACTTAAAAGTATACAATAAGATGTATAATATAATTCTTATATATATATTTAAATACTATTGATAGTTATTTTTATATTTTGTTAATTCTTTAAAAAAATTGTAAGGATATTATTAGGTATAAAATGTAAATTGTCCATTTTTTTTAATTATTCTGAAACACTTTTTTCTTTTTTCTTTTTTAACGATTCATTCATTCTAGACTTATTAGTTTTTGTACTTAATAACTCACTTGGATGAATATTTATGATGTGATTCCATTTTTTATTCTAAAATTAAGAAATAAAAATCTTTAAGAATAAATCATTTAGGACACATGGCGCAAAATTAGAGCTCTAATTTGGAATTCTAATTTGAGTTTCTTTCAACTTCACTTATTATTATTATTATTATTAGACAACTTTAAAAAAACATTAAATTTTAAGGTTAATTATTTCAAATATATAAGTTTAATTTTAGGTCACATTAATTTAATTTATAACTTAAAATATAATACAAATCTTTTGTCTTTTTTATTTTGTTTTTTGTTTTTTGTTGGGGGGGGGGGGGGGGTGGGGGGGGGGTTCTAGGGGGTTGTATTTTCCAAGAATATCCTCATTAGCTAGATAGCCATCAAGATTAAATTATAACTAAAATAAGTAGTTAAAATGTGGTAACTTAAAAAATGACAAGTTTTCCGGTTTTTGCACTTTACTTTCTTAAAATAACGTTATGTCTAAGGTTTTGAGTTTTAACATTTTATGATTTTTATACTTTTATATAAAAAGATTATCTCTGAAGTCTAGACATGTCAAGGTTTAGATTTTTATGACTTAAAAAATGTTAAAATGTTGTTGTTGTTATTCTTATTGTAAATTTATAAATGATTAATTTATCAAATTTTGGGGAGCAACCTTTCCAACTAGATTTTCCTTTGGGGGAGTGAGGGGGTTGGTGTTGGTGGTTTGCTTTACTGCTTATATATATACATATATATATATATATATAAACACATAGTAGAGTACACAATATATATCCACCACAAAACTCCCACCCTTAATTCTCATATTAGTTCTCTGATCACTACCATGCGTACACAACAACCATTTATTCCTCCTCCTCTTCCCAAATACTTGAAAGAAGATGAAGTGACCCAAGAATGCAGAAACTTCATATCCTCCTTACCCACAGAGAAAGGCTGGGTTGCAAATGACCTCCATCAGTACCAAGGTTGTTGGATCATAACTAGGTACATGCAAGGTGTTCTATCATTCCAAAAACACTTCCAAGCTCATGACACTGATATCATCCTTGTTACCACTCCCAAAGCCGGCACCACTTGGTTGAAAGCACTCTTGTTTTCCTTGGTGAACCGTGTGCACCATCCCAACCCTTAAAAACACTACCCTCTTCTCACAAATAATCCTCATGTCCTTGTACCCTTCTTGGATATCAATCTCTACACTGAAAACCAAGTCCCAGACCTCACTTCCTTTGCCTCTCCAAGGCTCTTTTCAACTCATTTACCTTATGTGTCACTACCAATGTCTACAAAGGACTCGGCTTGCAAGATTGTGTATTTGAGTAGGAACCCTAAG